>NC_135842.1:15817500-16070000 GCF_029677425.1 Wolffia australiana
TCATTGAGAGTCTATCTTGATTAATTTCTATCTTCACAAATTTAGTGGATTTTTCACCTTGGTAGAGGTTGCTACTTAATTTCTCATCTAGAGTTTTATTTTTTAAAATACATGCACGTTTTCTTGATCGCCAATTCGTAATTCCTTGCTACTTTTGTGTTGTAATATGAGCCGTCGATCCCGGCACTTATCATATTACATCACTTTGGATTGAGCCAGTTGGGGCTGATGATGTGCGAGTATATGTTCCTAGCTCATTTTTAACAATGCTACTTCTTTGTGAGTCAAGATAGGAAGGTGTCCATTGTAATCTATAACTGAGTTTCTATCTTCATAGGTGTTAGTTGGAGGGCAGTTAGTGCCATGATTAGATCCAGAATCTAGGGGCTGATGATCATGACACTGGTGTAACAAGGTTGGGATGCCAAACGTACTTCTTTAATGAACGCTTCAACAATGTTGGAGTGATTCTTCACAATCTTCAGATGACACCACTGTATTTGACAACAAGGGCCTGAAGCACATGCTGTGGTTACCTTCCTGAATTAGTGACTTTGTTGCTGACTCCTGAATTGTGATGTAAGCAGAACTGAAATGATGGAAGATATTCAGCCCTCTTTGCATGCCAAGAGTTTAAATGTCAATGGGTATTTAGATATTTTAGGGTGTTGTGATTCAATTATTGGGAAACAGCACATTGTTCCGTGTTATACATGGAGTACCTTTGTTGGGATTCCTTGAGCTCTTCACTTTGAGATGCAATAGGATGACCATCTCGGTTGATGAATTATCCAAACTAGTGCTGGATGCATTGGAAATGACTTCAAAGAGATCAACGTCTGGTAGCTAGAGGATGGGCCATTTTCCATGTTCTTGTCGGTCCTAAATGCCATATGGGACATGGGAGTAGATCAAAAGTCACATTTCGGAGGCTTTGGTTACAGGCATCATGATAGTGCTAAAATTCAAGGAAGATGCGTATGACATGGATGTTTATAGGTGCAAGCCATTTTAGGATGGTGCATACCTTTTAAGGATCCATGGTGGTATTATCTGCATCTTAGATCTCTGCTCCCACTTTTTTTAGGTAGCCTTGTTCATCAGACTTCTTTGATCCATTATTGTTATATAAGAATATTGGAGAGCGGGTTTAAGTATGATAAAAAAAAATTCAAAGAAAAATACCACTTGGTTATTGGGGGAAGTGACAACGAGGTTTGTGTGATCCCCTATATATTTTGCTTTAAATTTCTCTTCATTTTCGCTATTTCCAAAGGATGGACTAGACGTCAAGCTTTCCAGCAGCAGAAATTGTGTTCCAAAAGTGAAACTATAGCCTAAGTTACAACCATTCTAATGCTTTCTTATCATAGATAGTCACAATCATAGTATCTTCTTTATTTTATTTCAGCTAGAGGATGACTTTCAAAAGGATTTGAGCCGCACAATATGGACGATTAGCAGATCCATCATGCACATCTAGCATATGACAGCTAACATGGCCAGCGGCTCATGTGACAAGAACCCCCATTATGTAATTGTATGGATTGGTTTCCCTGGACTATATAGGCCATCTCTTCATGCCAAATGTCCTTGAATCATTTGCCAATGCAATTAGAAAATTTTTACGCCTACAAAAATACATACAATAGTTCAAACACCTAGGGTAGCCTGAGTAGGTGATGAAGTTGATCTCGTGGAACTTCTCCATTAATGACCCTTGTCACAAATGGTGATGGGTTGATTCATCAGGCCATTGTGCATGAGAACCTACAACAATTCTGTACATATTGCACTCTCCTAGACCATACGATTTACACTTGTCGCCAAGTGGCAACCCAGCTCCTATACTCCTCCACAATAGTCCTCCCCCTCTTTGATGGGGGACCATCTCACTAGCCGGGCCATGGGTTACCAAGAACCTCGTCGGGAAGCTCGAGTCGAAACCCAGGACCTAGACTTCAAATATGCGGCCAAGCAACGAGTCGTGATCATTGTTTTTATTTTTCATGTATTCTGATTTCTGAACGATCGAAAATGGGCCATTGTGTTTTAGGCCTGGTTCGTTATTTTACTTTTATGCGTTGTTTTATGTTTTAAGGGGAAATCTTTCGTCAAGAGACGGTTTCCCCTATCTCGGCCCACTTGGGCATCCTCCCTACTCTATATACATAGGGAGGCATGCCCAAGGAGCCCCTTGGAGTTAATTTGAAATTTAAAGGTATTTTTCTCATCCAGGCTAACGTCTCCTCCCATTGGGAATTACTTTTCAGTTTTCTAGAGATAGATCGTGGAAGTCGCACGTTGCACTTTGTCAGATTCACCATCGTCGAGCTTAGCCCCCATTGGAAGAGCAACCATGCCACTGTTGCCTTCTTCCTGTCCGCAGCTAGTGGTTCTTGTGTTTTGTTGGAGCTCCTCCTTCAAGACGCCAAGGTTCTTGGAAATCAAGATTCTTGGTGCCAACCTATATTATTCACTTAGCCTCTCCTTCGTCCAGCCCATGGCCTGTTCCAACACCCTGGGTCACCAAGAATACATTATCTTGTGTGATCTTGCTAGGGTTTGTCCATCGTCCTTCACCAAAGCTGATCTCTTGCATACGAAGTGACCTAGCGCACATCCCGCCGACCTGCCCCACGTGTGTGCTACACGCCTGTTTGCACGCATCTTGCATCACGTGGCCCAACACTCTTCGCCAGTCACTACTACATCGTCCTGCATTGCTTTTCTTTAATTTGTATCATTTGGTTTGAGTCTTGCCAGCCAAGAATTGGACTTCTTGGCACATCTTCTATTGCGGGCGGCCATCCCTCCCATGTCTGCGCTCTGCCAATTGGCTGTGCACATTCATCCCATGTGCCCAGCCCTCGCTCTCAACAGTGCATGACCAATGCCCAACGTCGTGGGGCCAACGTCATATGCCTAGAGCCCTGCCATGCATGCAGCGCTTCTTGGCAGTGCCTATGCACCCGCACCGAGCGACCCATCACCTTGCCTATGTGGGTAATGCCGTGCGCTCTGTGCCCATGCACCTGCACCCACATGTGCCTGTTATGCTCTAGAGCCTTTCGCCCACGTGCTGGGCACCTTTCACCCACGTGCCGGTTGCCTGCACACCTGCACTCGCACGATCACCCTCACTACACACGTTTGGGTGCCTGACCTCGCTGCACATGTCTACGCTACTGCCTCTGCTCGTACTCGCCCGTGCCACCATTGATCAACTGAGATGACGCCAATAACATATCATCATCATAACGACTCTTTGCCATGGACTTCTGGGTTTCGACCCACCAGGTTCTATCATTTTCCCTTGTGTTGTGCTTTATTTCTTTCAGTGCCATACTAAATTGCTCCTCTGCCTAGAATTTAAAAGTCATTGCCAGGACTAGCCACCTTGTTGAGAGATAAGGATTTCATTGTGATAACAACTAGGGTCATTATTCGCAGAGGTTGTGGATGCCACTTGACACTTCATGTCCCTCACCTTGTAGGTCGTCTAGTTGATCCTATTTGCGTCATCGGGAGTCTGATCGGGAGTTAGTCCTATCCAATAATTCATCATCACCCCAAGTTAGCAGTTATCATATATTCCTCATTACATTTTCATCGTACCTGCATTCATCGCACTTGTTGTATACCTTTCGCCATCTCCCCTGTGGTGTAACATGAGCCAACCAATCCCGGGGTCCATCATGTTACATCACTCTTGCCTTTAATTACATTGTAGAGGCAATGAAAACTATATAGGGCTGTCATCCAACCCACATCTGTTGGGCATTGTTGGACCATGCCCTCTACCATCGTGTCAGCCGATGACCCAACCACCTATTCCTATGAGTTTACCCCAGCCCATTGAAGCTTATATACCTCTGCCCAGCCCACCTCTTTAGCTCATCAGCGGGTGAAAAAGGGCCGGATAAGAGCCCTAGAACACCCTTTAAGAGCAAAGTTCCTTCAACTTAGGGGGTTCAAATTCAATCATGTCAATTTAATTTAGATCAAATAGTTTGATCTAATGGAGTAGAATTAGATTCAAACAACTTGAACCTTTTGATTGAAAAAGGAAAAGATATATATTTTTAATCATTGAATTTTTGGAATCGAAATTGATCAATCTAGTTTGAATAGATAGAAAAATAAAGAGAATACTCTCTCTCTCATTCACATACACTTGTTAGGATTTTAGCCTCTCTCTCTCTCTCTAGTTCTCCCCCTCTATCTTTCACTCGCTCCTTGTCTCTCTCATGTTTGCTCTTTATCTCTATCGCTCTCTTTTGCTCTCGCTCTTTCTTTCTCATAGACAATATCAAATTAACTCAATAAAATTATACTTGCATAATTTTTTACCGCTTATCTTTAGATGTGCATTTTCATTATTCACCATTTAAAGATAAAATGAAAAATTTATGAATTATTTTCCTCAGTTCTGTTTTAATATATTTTATTGAATTTTCTGACTAACCCCACTTTACTCCTTAGGAGTCATGGATTTATCACATCTTCTTGGAGCGTTATTTGAAATATAAGACTTAGGTAAAAAAAAATGATGAATTTGAAATACAAACGGTGGAAAGGATAAACCTAAGCCATCTCATTGATAAATGAAGAGGCTCAATACACAAAAAATAAACTCTAGAAGATAGGGAAGGGAAGTTCCTGTTTCGTCAACGTACGAACACTGTTCGTTGACAAACGAACAGCCAAAATTTCATGTTCGTATTTGTGTTCGGTTCGTTCGTTTTCATTCGCGAACGAACACAAACATGACGATAATTTTAAATGAATAATAAGGAGATTAATTGGTCCACTAAGATCAAAATAGAAGTGCATTTTTATGCTTTACATGACTTAAATAATCAGCTAAAGTATTTAATTAATCAATTGTAATAAAATTATTGAACACACGATTTCCAAAATTAAAGAAAAAATGGTAAGGGTAAAATATGTATTATAAATAAATACAATAAGACCTTAATACATCCTAAAATAGGTGAAAAAAAGTGACATGGTCAGTTTATATAATGATGTAAATCTAATAGCTTTCATTAAATCTGTTATCACCATAGTTCAGCTTTAGGCCCTTCTATTTTGTGTTCTAATAAATTCACAGAAAAATAATGCGATGCATCTAGATTTCATGGTTGAGCTGCAAAAGATGATAAAATGATATATTTGTCGAGGATCGAAAAAATATATGTTCGATCAATTCTGTTGAAACACAATGGGTAATTTAATTGGAAAGCACATCGGTTAGAACCAAAAATAAAGCTTTAGAGCTTTAATTCTGAATCATTTATACCCATTTTTGTAGAATTATTAGTATTAATATTTTTTATAAAAACTCACAAACTGTTTAAAGTTTATTTAGTCAAAAGAGCTTATCGAAAAATTACTGTTCATACAAGTCTGGTATCTGAAAATATATTTTTATGCATCTGAAACTTTATACAGAAGTATTATTCATGTTCATCATCTCATATTTATATGCATCTGAAACTATATCCACAAGTATAATTCACGTTCATCATCTCATATTTATATACATCTGAAAGTATATCCACAATTATTTTTCATGTTCTTCAACTCACATTTAAATGCATCTGAAACTATATCCACAAGTATTAATATATACTTTTATCAGTTTCAACATTAAGTCCGTTGATTTATTTTTTAAGCTTAAAGTTATTATTTTTTAAGCTCAGCATTAGTCACTAGATGTTTAATTGACAGAATTAATGAGTAGATGTGAAACCACAAGGATTAACATATACCTAATGATTCAATCAGTGCAAAGTTATTTTGACTTAAACTATGGATGAACAAATATAAACGTAATCACTGATAGATACATAATGATTCCATATTCTATAAATCTTAATTAGATGAAAAAATTCCAGTGCAATTTGAAAACAAAAAATAATGTTCTGCCAACTTAGTTTCATAAACATCAAAGGAGTTGGGAGGCAACACAACTGACATTACTTTGGACAGCAACAATCATTGCTGGAGTGAAGTTGTGACGCTCCCAAAATGTGATGTCATTCCATTGAGTACTCACCACTTCTCTTCCGTATGTTGTAGGCTTGAAGTATGTTGGCTTAAGAGAAAGTATTTCTGTAAAGATCCGCTTCGTACTTACGCCAATAAGTATGTCTTGAACTGGACAAAATTGCGCTGTGTTGCCTCCATTTGTATCATTTGTGTGTTTCATGTTGTCATCATCGTTTGGTTCAAAGTCTGAGTTGACGACAATAGGGGTCAGGTCTTAGGGTTGCTTTATGTCTTCGTCAGAGTAGTCGCACACTCCTCCATTGTGTGCACCTGTTTCCAGCTCTTATTCCCTCCATTGCCTCCACGTGGCCGTCAATGTACCTGTTTTTTTTAGAATTTACATAAATTTTCTGTGGGAAATGATTTTCCAAGACAGTAAAATAACTTTCAGAAAGAATTGTATTTAAAACCAATGGCATACGAATGTTGTGTATACCAAAATTTCATAATGCGACTTTTGATGATATTCGGTACCTGGTAAGAAATTGAAAAGTAAACGATCAATGCGTTCCTTTTTTGTACCATGAAGAAATAAAAATATGCATGATTAATTATGAAATATACCTAGAATCCTTGCGCTACCATCCTTCGTCTACATTCTCTTCGTCCAAATCCTCTTCCACTAATTCGACCTCTTCAATCTCAGGCAATGACTCTGCTATGTTGCTTTCTGGTTGTTGTCTCAACCAACATTTTAGAGTCATCAGTATGGACATGTTCTCTGGGGAAAGTCGTGAACATTTATACGTGCAAATTCCACGTCCAGCGGAGAAGAAGTGTTCAACGGGTGCACTGGATGCACATACGGGAAGAAAATCTCATGCCATAACAAAGAGCTTAGGGAGTCTTTTGCAACCGTCGCCTTGCCACCAATGGAGAGCATCAGTCGAGACATGAGACATTTGTAGATAACTCTATAACTCGTCGTCCACGGATGGACTGACATATTCTTGTCACGGGAACACCTGGGCAAGCCTTGTCTTAATGGACGGTATGTAGCTCTCATCCATCCTGGTCTCCTCATCATGATTCATGCATTGTTGTAGACTCACTCCGTCGCCTCTAGTGTTGTCGTCATCCCTCAAATTTGTCACTTCCTCCTCGTTAGCATTGTTCAGAAGTCACTACATATATGCCACCAAGGTGTCACATTCTTCTAGAGCAATGGAGTCTAATTTAATATGTGGGTCTACAACTCATGCAATTGAGAAGGCAGTATTTCCTCAAACGCGAGCCTCGCACTTGGACAGTTTTGCTCTCATGGCTCTACATGTGATTTGGATGGAGGCACGTTGTTCCACCGTGAGGACAACACCGTTTGGGAAAAGGCGTCCTTGGTCTATGGCATCAATATTTTCCCAAAGGTGTTCATCAAGGACTTGGAGCAATGATAAAACTGTTGCCGCCATCACATGTTTGAAGCTGAAAATAATATCTGACGCTTCACAGAACGACTTTCAAATTTGAATAAAGTGTGCCACCATTTACCACTCATGTTCATCTATCACAAAGTTCTTCTCCGCATGCTCTCTAGCTAAAAAATTGTCATCTTATACAACACCTTTCTCCTTTGATATGCGACTTGCAACATTTCATGCGTGGAGTTCCATATAGTCTTTACATCCAACACTAATTTTCTAGTATTTGTCATCTTTAATTGAGTACACCATTGGACATTGCTCCTCCGTCTTTCATCCTAAGAATGAATGGCTGCAACAATTTGACGCACTTGCGTAACCAGATTTTCCATAGAGGCAGATTGGCTCCTCCGTGCTTTTTCAGACTCACTGTCCGCTAGCACGGCTGCCTCATCGGGTGTAAGTGGCGGTGGAATTCCCAATGTATTCAAACCATCCTGCATCGGAAGGTTTATCACATGCGCAATACAAGGCATGTGCCTGTTTCATCAAAGATGAGATTCACTTTATGTACTGCATTAGTCAACGATGTAATCATCGATATATTGTTCCTTGCTATGTTCGTCGTAATAGCAGTTACTTTCTTACCCACGCCAAAGTCGACCAACACCTCTAGAAGAAGTTGTGCAAGGCAACTCCCCCTATGTGGACCATCAATTTTCTTTACCGTCAGAATTCGTTCTTCAAGTTTCCATTCCTCTGTGATCCAATTCACAGTGATTCCCAATAAAGGAATCATATTTTCACTTGTCCACGCATCTACTGTTAGGCAAACACTTCTAACATTTGATAGTGAGCAGACTAGCTTTTGCTTCTCTCGCCCAAAGAAGATCGCATATTCACGAATGGTCTTCGAGCATGGTATTCTAATCTTGTGCTACGCACAATAAAGCAATATCTCTCTGAAACTTTTGTCATCAACTATGGACGACGCTTGTTCAATGAGACATATAAATCTGGTGAGCATCTCCTTTGTTCTCTCAAATGTGATACCTAGTAAAAAGGTATTTTGCCAGTCGGGCAAACCCAACATTCCAATAATAGATTGTTGACCTCCAGAAGTCGGCTCCTCCTCTGACTCTGGCACTTGTTTACCTTTGAGTCGATCGTGCAGCTCCTTATGGCTCTTCTGCAAGTGCCTCCAAAACATTGTTGTCGTCCCCTCATTGTTTCTTTCAATAGTTTTAATTCATGGAGGGGTGTTCTCCTTGCATAAAATACATTCATACTGCAAGTGCCTTCAAAATATTGCATAGCCTCTGATTCTCAACCACAACGCTTTCTTTGCAAGGTTACCGAAGTAGTCGTGCTTGACGCTCATTTACGATTACGCTCTTGTTCCATTTCAACATGTATATTCATCTGATTTGAATTACTGCCCATCTGACCTTCGTCAACATTCATAGATGAAAAACTTTTCCAAGACGTCTCTACTAAGAATAAATAATAACGCAATTGTTCATGTATTTCATAACTAAGACCAATCAACAAATAAGCGTATCATTTGGAACATGCACTACTAGTAGAACAGAAAATACTAAGAGTAAATAAGATATTATCGTAAACTTTAAAAGAAAAGATTACAAGCGTTTTTGAAGCAAACAAAACATTGACGTACTAACATTTTCAGTTTGCCGCCTATGACAAGTTTGTCATCTACGAGGAATGATGATAACCGTCCTCGTCCTCATCTACTTCCAGAATGATGAGGACAAAGTCATCATTATCATCATCCTAGCCACAGAGATTGAGAGCGATTATGTACCCGGTTGTTGACATTTTCCTTTTTTTCCAAACTTATCCGTCCATCAAACTTTCTTTCAAAAATTAAAAAATATTCTAAGATTCAATTTTATTCACGATTGCCGTCCATTTTGTACCTCAAAACCTATCAGTTGATCCAATATCTAAAAATGATGAATGATCACTTGCTAGATCAACTAATGAGTTGATCAAATTTCCGCTATGCGCAGGACGAAAAATCTTCCTAGATGCAATGATGGAGAAAAAAGTCATATATGATTTATGATGATAGTACAGAAGATAGTATTTAATTGTATATAGATTGATGAAGTGGATAAAAAATATATATATATATGCTGAGAGTGAGAAGGTTTCCAAATTTTCTACAGTTCCAAACCTGGTTTACAGTTATGGAAACTACCTTCTTGAATTACATAGCAATGAAACTATCATGACATCAGGGAAACTATTGTCAACAGAGAATTGTAGATACAATGAATGGGGGGGGGTCTAAGTTATGCTTGACAAGAGTGGTTGTATCCGCATCTGAATTTTCATATAGGGATCAAGGTGCCATATAGTGAAGGTCCTTCCCCGGCAAACAATAACATTCAGAATGTTGATGAACAAGTTGAAGAGAAATACAGACGTGACGGCTATGAGGTTGGGAATGCAGACAAGATCTTTGAGAGCACATCAAATGGTCAACTGAAGCAAAAGGCCATGTAAGCATCTTTGATTAATTATGCTATCCTGTTTAATAGCTACGTCTTATAAAAAGAGAGGTGGAATTATTGTTTAGATAGCATTGAGTTGTGAATAGTAGTATCATGTTAGAGACTTTGCTCAAAAGCATTTGACCTCCCAGCAGAATTTGGGCTTCTGCCTGCAGATACTGTACAAAGATTTCTCGTTCAAAATTCATGGAAGTAAGATTTGAATGGGGTATCTATGATTATCATTCCCAGATTCTTCAAAGATTCAGGAATCCCAAGTGATTTGCAAGAAGAGTTTTAATAGTCATAGAAATGAATGAAAAACTATTCTACAGACAAACATTGTTAAGAAGAGTCATAGAAAAGGACTGTATTTACATGCAAAACATGTAAAAACCTATCGGTAAGCTTTCAACATTGATGGGTTTCAATATTCGATGAAAAAAAAGGGTTCCTGGGTCTGGAGCTTACCAGCAGTGAAATAACCTTCGTTTGTCTTTGTTTGTCCTTGCCTTTGATCTCAAAGTAAACAGGTTTTCACCGTCGGAGGCAACGAAGGAGCCAGGGTTCTGACAGGAGACAAGGGAAGGGGGGGGCAGGGGAGAGAGAGAGGGGGGAATCGGCCGCACGATCAAGGGGGCTCGACCACACGATAGAGTGAGGGCCTGAGGGGGCATGGGAGAGGGAGCGGGGAGAATGAGTGAGGGGAGAGAATGAGTGATGGGGGAGAATGAGTGAGTCAGGAGAGGAGGATGGGGAGAGAGAGAGAGAGAAAAGGAGATCCCCGTTCTCCCTCTCACTCTCTCTATATTTTTGTCGTCTGCCACACGGTAGAGTGAGGGCCTGAGGGGTCACGGGAGAGCGAGCGGGGAGAGAATGAGTGAGGGGGAGAATGAGTGAGGCGGGAGAGGAGGATGGGGAGAGAGAGAGAGGGAGATCCCCATTCTCCCTCTCACTCTCTCTATATTTTTGTCATTTTCCTTAAAAATAATAGTTTATATTATATGACCTCGGGAATGCCACCTGTTCGCAAATGGTTCGTTTGTTCGCGAACTGTTCGCGAGCATGTTCTTATCTGATTTTTCGTGTTTGTGTTCATGTTCATTTGCATGTTTGCGAACGAGTGAAACATTTTTCCCAACCCTACTAGAAGCCCATTCAAATCTTTTTAATAGTCGAGTCACCAAAAGGCAAAAGTTGTAGATCTAATCCACACTTTTCCTGTTAAAAAGTTGTTTTCTAGGAAGAATGAAATGTGAATCCAGAATGGAAATCAAGTATTCCTGACTTTCAAAACCCAAGTAAAAAAATCTAATGGCTGGGAAGTAAGGCACTTTTATTTAATATCTTCTCCCCTCTCTTTCTATCGCATATTGGATTTCTACAATCAACTTGTTGTTGGAGGCCTACTACATCAGATTTATCTTGTTCAAAGAGAGTGATATAACACAGCAGTCGGAATTGACATTTCATGTTACGTCCAGATATTAAGCACTAAATGCAATGTTAATGACGTGAAATAATGGTATGATTTGAGAAAAAATGTGAAGTTTGTCAATCGTCTGGTGATTCAAGACACAATTCTATTGGATGACACGTGATGGGTTTTAACACAATCAAGTTCCCAATTGACCTGTGTTTGGCTTGAGGGAATGACGTAGTGGAGGACAATCCTTGTCCAAGGTAGTCCACACCTACGATGGAAATGAGCAGTTCCAATACCAACAAGAAAATCCCTATTCCAAATATGGTGGCTAAACCTATAATTATGTATTAGACTCGCTCGAGGGAGAAGAGCAATATAAAACCAGTGCTGAGGGATGTAATTAAGCTAAAAATTCAAGGGGTTCAGAAGGAAGAGAATGACCTGATCGTAAGCGCGGTACATGATTAAGATACTAGGGTGCCGCTGAAAGCGAAGATCCACCTCGAATGGTTGATGAATGTTGGCTCCTTCTTCTCAGGCTCGATGGGTGAACAGAAGACCAATAATAGAATCAGCATAAGTTGCCCAGCAGTCCTGACTGAGAGGAGGGATTGTTCCCTAAGTATGGACAACTTCAGGAAGGGAAATGGTCAACAATCGCGCAGCAAAATATTCAGAAATAACTGTAAGCAGTTTCCAATCCGTCAAAAGGTTCACCATCTGTGGGGAAAGGACAAAAGAAAAAAAACAAAGCCCATCGAAGAATGATAGTTCGACGGCAGATAAGGCCACAGGTGGTGAATAATGACTGCTATTAGGTTCTCTGTTGCGGTTGATTCGAACAGGGAAGATTGTAGCACGTTCCTTATCTTCTCGATTTAGGCAGAGCCAAGATTCTGCACCCTTAATATTGAAGAAAATTATCGAACAATGATTTCTGATACAAGATGTATGTCGATTTGATACCAATTTGATGGCCGATTTGATACCAATTTCTGGTACAAGACGTCCACAGATTGACGATTGACTGGTAGAATAGAGCTTCTGAAATTCCCAGAGGCCAAAGGGAACTTAATCGATGAATACGATGATGTGCAAAATCAATTGTCATGATGGAGCAATTCTAGCGATGGGCAGCGAATAGAATACTTCCACATTCTGATTGGAGATTCAGCAATGTGGACACACTTCTCTTCTCTTTTTTTTTTGGTCGATCGGGGACGTCGACTTCTTACGGAGGGACTGAGCTCCAACAATGACCGCAAGGTCCTTCGATGATTGACCATGGATCGTCGGGGGGCAGAAAGACCACCATAGTATTAATAATGGGATCGATCTTCACCAAGCGCACTCCCTTCTTCTTATTCTTTTAATACACTTGTTCTTATTTCAGAAGCAAAGCACCATAAGTAAAAACTGGACTGCCTTCACAAAAACCAGATCTGAATTGTTCATAACAACATGCTTACCTCCTCCACGCATCCTCCCTTTTCTTTTATAGAAGAGGGGGAACGGTTATGGAGGTCCTAAGGGGCCCTTTTAAGGGGAAAGCTTATTGGGCTTTTCCCTAAAAGGGTACTTTAGGGGGGTAAGAACTTAAATGGACGACCCCCCTAAAGGTACAAAGTGAATTAAAAGACATACACTTGGACATCAATCATGGGGAGGCTCAAACACACACAGGGGAGCCTCCCAAAAGGTAGAAGAAAATACAACATAGGTACAGTCACGAAATAAAGGAACATGAAAAATGGAACAGTTGGGGAGGAGGCCGACGTCAGCCTGATACCGTAAATACGCGTTCTTTGCTTCAGCTTGAGCCGCACTGCGCGGTTGATGATGAATTTGAACGTGCTCCTTCGGATGGTCCTCCATCAGAGATTGTGGGAGAGAGAGGTCAGGGGTGATCAAGATTCTTGGAGGAAAAACACCACTTGGCTCTTAGGGGAAATGACAACAAATTTTGTGTGATCTCCTAAATGTTTGATTTGATTTTATGACCCTTTTCTCTACGTAAACATTCCAATGGATATCCTGGACTTCAAGCTTTCTAATGAATCAAAAAACACTGAAACATTCCTCTTGTAGCAAAAGTGATAAACCACAACTTTAGTTTAATAAATCGTTTAAGGCTTGATTTATGCAACAATATGTATAAAATTTTCCATACTTCGAATAGGGTAAGTAAGGGTCGAATCCTCAAGGAGCAGGTAATGAGAGAGAAAATTGTAACTCAAATAGATTTCGAAATAATTTTCTTTGGTGATTTTATATATTTCTGGATTTTTAACTATTTTGTAAAGAGAAAATCAACGAAAGGATAGAAAACTAGTCAAAACTATTTTTCATAAGTAAAATAATTATTTATTAGTATTTTTGTGATTTTTTCTAGGGCGAGAAAAACTTTACAGATGAATAGAACCTTAGGACGCATTTACCGCAGTGAAATTGCAGTAGAAATGAGTAATGGACGAAAATTGCTATAACTTTTGCTATTTTTGAGTGCTGTTTGATGTGTTTGAAAGCTTGAAGTCTAGGCTATCCTAGGAATTTTTTCCTAGATAAAATTATGAGAAAATTAAAATATAACCTTCAGGAGATCACACGAACCTTACTGTCACGCCCCCAAGGGTCAAGTGGTGCTCTTTTTCTAAGAATCTTGATCAACCTTGAACTCTCTCTCCCACACTCTTGTAGAACAAGAATGGATCAAATAAATTTTATGAACTAGGCTTCCATTAACAAGTTGGGAGCAGAAAGTCAAGACGAGATACAAAGAGAGGGGAGAAGAGAATAAATAGAAGTGACCTAACTCTCCCAGCCATTGGATTTAATTCCAAAGGATTGGAGGGCTCTGATTTCTTGATTTCCAGCTTGGACCATTCAGATTTAATTCCACATGTCCTCCTCAGATTTAAAAATAGACCATTCAAATTCAAATGTGGGTTAGTTCTGCAATTCTTGCCTTTAGTTGACCTGGTCTTTAAGGATGTTTGAATGGAATTCTAGAATGAGCTTCTTGTGTACTGTGCCTCCTCTAATTATCCATTTGATTTCTAATTTCCTCCTTTTCGTATCTCAAATTCACCATTATATTTACCTAAGTCCTGTCTATGGAATAAAACTCAAAGAAGATGTGAGAAATCGACTTGACTCTAAAGGGTCAAGTGGGGTTAGTCTAAAAAATCAATAAAATATATAAAAATAGATCTTAGGCAAATACATTATAAATTTCTCATTTTATCCTTAAATGGTGACCAATGCTAGTGAAAATCTAAAATATGAGATAAAATTTAAGTATAAAACTATTGTTTTTCTGATCTAATTTGATGTTGATAACACCCTAAATTTGGTCTTTATTTCAAGCAATTAGGACAATTTTATGCATTTAAAGATTTTAAGATGGGGTTGTTATCATAGATTACATGATAATTAATTTCTCCAAGTGAATTCTGATTTTCCTCTAATTTTTTGTTAATTCATAATTTTTATGGAATTTATTCAATCTTGGAAAAATTCTGTTTAAATGAAAAGGGCGGGCTAAAAAATTAGTTTTGATGTTAATTACTGGCAGGACACATAACTGATTTTTCTAGAATTTTCAAGTGTTTTATTGGAATTTTGGGTAATTTATTCGAGGAAGAAATGGATTTCTAATTGGGAAAAAATATATTTGTAAGGGAAATATGAGTTTTAAGGTAATTTCTAAACTTGGAGTGGTTTTTCTTAAATTTTTGTTGCAATTATGCCCTTAAAAACAACTCTTGGTCGTGTGTGCAGGCGTAAAGATATGATTAAATTATTTTCAGGGTTTTTTTGCAACTAATCAGGATTTTTAATGGTTTTCAGGAAAAATGGAAGAGAGAGAAAGCGGAAAGGACATATACATAAATATTTTTGAGCAGCGTTGCTTTGTGCTTGAGTATTTAATCAGGGACCTTCTTGAAAATTTAAGGACATCCTCTCTCCGGGAGGTAAGTTAACCTCCCGTGCTCTGCATAGAAAGTGCAAGCACGGGAGGTGGCGTTGTGCTCTATGATTGGTTGTAACTTATACGGTGCAAATGTACGTGCAAATCACTATATATGGTGGCTACTTTTATTGGCTTTTTCTTTATTTTTGATTTATGGACAGGGGTACGTGGCTCTATGAGAATGAACCAGATTTTTAAAGTTCAAATGTCTCGGCCAATCAGGGGACGACACGACATTGCCTGTAGAAAACTAACTAAATTAAATAATTGGAAATTGATCCAACGGCTTAGATTGGTCGATTTTCATTTATTAATAACCTTTGATCGTGAAGTTCGATTGAGATGATTTTTAACAGATTTTCTCATCTTAACCTCCTCTTTCCATTTGTACGGTTGGATTATTCAGATCAAGCCTATATTGAGGGATAAAAATTAATTACTGACTAGGGGTAAAATAGTAATTTTTAGTATTTAACCTAAGTATAAGAGCCGAATTTTGAGAGGAGGAGATCATTCTGGAGGTGGTTCTTTCACAGATGCAAGAAAGAGAGGAGCTTCACCCTGGATCAACTCTATCTGCTACTTTTCCTTCATTGTATTTGAATTTTAGTGTAATTTGGATTATATCATAGTGAAGTTTGTGATTTTTCCTCTTGAACTTGGTCTGCATTTCTAAATTGCTTGGGTTGAATGGCATGTACAACCCCTTACTAGGATTGAGAGGAGAGATCATGAAATTGACCTTGCTATTCCATTTACACATAAACAAAATTATAAAAAGGTTTAATTTCTAGGATAAAATAGATTGTCTTTATGATCTAATAGTAAGTTAATTTTGATATCAAATCCCCAAAACCATCTAAAATCAAATCATATTTTCTTTTTATCCCCTCTAATTGACCCCTTTAATCCTTTTTATTGGATCAAAGAAGTCAATCTGGAGCTTCTTACTTCTCATATTCCTCCCATCTCTTCTACCCTCTTTTCTAAATTCTTCACCTAATTAGGGGGGTTGGATCTTCATTGAAGATAAAATTAACTCTAATTAGGGTCAAATTATATACACAGATCACAATCAAAATTCCCTACTAGCTTCCCATGGAGGATACCTATACTTGTGAAATTCCATATTATCCTGGATCAACTCTTCTACCCCCTTTTCTAAAATCTCAAGTTAAGGTTTTATAAAATTTATTGTATAAGCTAAAATCAACTATGACAATGGATTAAAAAAAATTTAAAATTTACCCCTATTTTTGGATTATCAGAAGTTATAAAAAAGCTATTTTTGTCCAGTACTGTTGGTGCCCCATTCGGCCGTGTAGTTTCGCTTCGCTGCCCACAAATTGTTGCTGCCTAGTGCAACTAACCTTAGATTTCACCATGCGAAGGGTGACCAAAGGTGCTCTGTAATCTTAAATTTTATTTCTTAACCTAAACAGTCTCTATAATTTTCAAATAATTTCATTGAATTATTAAAATTTATTTATCATACAAAGAATTTATTTGGTTTTTAAAATGGTTTGAATAATTTTTCTTCATTTCATTGATTTTTTTCTTTAAAAAATAGTTGAAAATAAAAAAATATATAAAATCAGCTATAAATCATTTTCAAACATATTTGAATTGCAGTTTACTCTCTCTACCTGTTCCTTTTGGATTTGACCCATATTTACAGTATTCTAACTAAGGAAAACTTTATAAATACTGTTGCATAAATCAGAGCCTTAAAATGACTTAGTTAACCCAAATTCTGGTTTATCACTCCCTCTCATAGTGTATCTCTTTATTTTTATCTTTTGATTTTTCTCTCTTGGTCTCTCTCTCTCTCTCATTATCTCACACTCGCTCTCGCTATGTTACTCTCTTGCTTACTCTCTTTCTTTCTCGTTCACCCTCACATTCTATCTCTCCTCATCAGCTTCCCCTCTCTCACTCTCTACTTCTATTGCTCTTTTATTCTCTCTCTTTGTCTTTTTTTTCATTATCGTTCCATCTTCCTTTGTCTTCCTCCTGCACTTTGGCATTCTATCTTTCCCAATTTTTTCTCTCTCTCTCTCTCTCTCTCTCTCTCTCTCTCTCTCTCTCTCTCCTTCGCTCTCTCTTGCTTGCTTTTTCTCATTCTCTTTTGTTCTCTCTCTGTCCCTCTAGATATCTTGCTCTCTCTCTTTCTCTCTCTCTATCTCTCCCTCATTCTCTTATGCTCATTCTCTCTCTCTTGCTCTATCTCTCCCTGTAGCTATCTCTTTCTTGTTCTCTATCACTGTCTCTCTCCCTATCTCTCTCTCTCTCTTGTTCTATCTCTTCCTCATTCTCTCCTGCTTGTTCCCTCTTTCTCTCTCTCTCTCGCTCTAGCGCTCTGGTTCTCACCTGTTCGCTCTCCCTGTATCTATCTCTTCCTTGGTCCCTCTAGTTCTCTCTCTTCCCCTACATCTGTCTCCCTATAGCTCTCTTGTTCTCTCTCATCCTCTATCTCTCTATTTCTCTCACTCCCTCTCCCTCATTCTGTCTCCTTCTCTCTCTCTCTCTCGTTTTGCCTCACTCTATCTCTCTCTCTGTGGCTTGCGTCTCATTTTCATTTATTATCTACATTTACTTTTTATTAATTTGAACGCTTTGATATGATCCTATCTGATTTCAACTGCCCAGCGATTGGGGTTATCCTATCTTAACATTGGGTTGGATTAATTAATTAATATTATATGACACAATGTGTTTGATCACTTCTGAATCAATATTTTTTTATCTAGACAAACGATAATTCAATAGAGCTACTTTCTGAAGGGCCTCGGTATGTTTGCTTCACTATGCCATTTCAATGAAAACCTTACAAGCTCATGGTCATTTATGCTTTACATTGAAAACTAGAGAATGAGGTCATTTGGGGGGATTTCAAGATTTCCTAGGCCTTTTAATCTCCCTTTGTTTTTGGTGAGCATTTCAACTACATGTGCATGGTTAGTGAATGACAAGGTGTACACCCCCAAGTTCCTGATCATATATGCGTTCAATAACTTCATATATCAGACCACAATTTAAACCACCAACTATGGAAAATATTTGGACATGGTTGGACGAGCATCAAGTGGATGCTCATATGTAGAAGTGGCTTGGTCATTGCTTTGTTAACATCATTGCTCTGATGCAGTGCTCTATTATAGTAAAAATTCTACCATGATATTACTTTGACCACTCACCAATACTCCTTATTCACGATGCATACTCGAGAGCGTATATAACTCTTTTTTGTCTTTTAAACCATGTGGATTCAACCATCAAACTACTTACGGCTTTGTCTGACATCATTAGCATGGAGAGATTTTTGGCTTCGCCGATAGAGAACTTCAATTGTAGAATAAGGAATCTCAATCCCCATTTAAATTGACAGAATCTGAATGTATATAGGGATGTTAAAGCATATGTAGAGGCCTTGAAGATGGAGTTTGTTGTGATTGAACATATTCTATCATTGTAGGGATACACATGCACATCCCTACTAGGAACGAAGATTCAGGACCCCAATCATCTGGCAAAGGCTGGTGTTGACTATTTCCACACCATTCTTACCTCATAGAAAATGGAAATGATTGATGATCTATTATCCTCCATCCTAATGACACTCCTACATGAGCAAAGATCAAGGATGCCGTCTTCTCTCTCAGTCTGAACCAGGCACTAGGGATCGAATGACATCTCTTCAAAGTTCTTTCATCCCCTATTGGGATATTAATCAATGTGTTCCATGGTCATTTTAAAATACAAAATTATACGTCAATAAAAAACTCAAACTCACTGCAATTGTGATGAGAACAAGGTGTCGTGGCGAATCGAGGCTGAACCAAGCACTAGGGATCGAATGACATCTCTTCAAAGTTCTTTCATCACTTCAAGGTTTTGTTGTTGAATTTTCTGAATTACCTAGGAGATTTTGAACTCTTCTAGGTAATTCAGAAAATTCAACAACGAAACATGATCAGACGCAAAAAATCTAGGTATATTTATCATGTGATAGAAAGATCTTTCCAATGACCTCTAGATTGTTTGAACTGTACTAAAATCAAAGGAGAAATCATAGAGAGAAACTGAGGAGACAAAATTGTGTGAAAGGAGGGTAAACACTGAAATTTTATCCTAATTTGCTACTGAAACCTAGAAATAAAACCTAATTGTGCATGAAATCAATGAAACGATAATTAACTAACATGAATGCAATGATATATTTATCCCATTAATGCCAGATTGAAAACTTTGGTGAAGAATTCCTCTTCGAAGCTCCTGGTTCAAGTTCTCATCATTTTACCTCAAACACTACGCATCGAGAGTTTCATTGCTCCAAATCATGAAGTTTTTCATCCCAAGAATGGAGCAGAAGCTCTAGTGATCCGAAAAAACCACAGAAAATTTAAAAATGACGATGTATTTAGCACCTCAAATAGTGATTTTTTGATTTAAGGGTGATCACATCCAATCCTGGGCATTCGAATAACGCTAAGGCAGCAGGCCATGGTGAAAAAATTGTGATTGAAAAATATGATTAGTTCTTAATAGTTTGACCTTGAAAAAATTCAAGTAGGCAAATTCACGGTGTTATCAGTAACTAATGCCCAATGAGGAAAGGAGAGAAGAATGGGATGAATTCTAAAATGACAAAAAATGATAATTATGCATTAATATTGCTTAACAATCATGAGAATTCATTTACTAATGATATGTGATCAGATTTCATCTACATTAACTTAGTATAGTCTATCAAGGAAATATTCATGTGTAAAGTTTTTTGACGAAGCTGAATATCCATTGTCCTTCTAATTATCCAAAAAGTGCATCATTCAATTTCTTTTTGACACTTTCAATCCAAAGAGCATAATTCTCACCCATCATTTTCATCACATGGGAAGAGGTCCTTAGACTATTACCGATGAACCACATTAGTGTTTAATACATTTTTAAAGCTTCTGGGTTATTTACTAATATTGATAATTTTCCTTACAAGCATAGGGTGAGGAAGGTTCAAATCCACAGGGAGCAATCATTGAATAAGAGAATTTTATTTTTCATTTCTACATTTTATGGATTTGATAGTTATTCTAGGAATTTAATTTAATTTAAATAAATAAAACTAATAAAAACTAATTTAAAATAATGAAAATGAATGTCAGAAAATGTTGATCCTGATGTAACACAACGACCGGGATCGAACAGTTCGTGTCACACCACAAGGGACATACGACGAAGCATGAGTCCAAATGATGCGTATAATTAGTAAAAGTATCAAGAAGCACAAGGTACTACAGTGATCTAGACGTAAGCACAATAGACGACACAAGAAGCTGGGGCAAGGGCAGACTCCCAATGACCCAAGTGTTCAGCTCGAGGCAGACAGCTCGACGGGACGTCTCTGTCCGTGAGCGTCCACACTGTTACCAAGAGTGACTCCGGTCCGACCCCGACAAGGACAAATACTAACACGTGAATAGAGGCTATTCCTAAAATATATATTTCACTCGGGGCAGAGGAGCAGTCAAAAACCAGTACTGACAAAGATAATAATACTAAAGAAGGAGAAGAAAATGAATGACCTGAACGTCGAAAAGGGATGATCGTAGTAGGCAGCATCCGTCAAGGGTGTCCAGTGATTGTCAAGCGCGAGTAGAGCTTGTCGATCAACATCGCAATGGTCGTGCACTGATGTGTTAGAGACGATGGTGGCACCAGGGGAAAATCTGGTGCCATTCAGCCCACATCTTGGTAATTATCAGCTGTTGGAGGGCAAGCTGGGAGGGACCCGTTGATTCTGGTCGTCATCACCAGCAACCCCCAGTTCATTAGAAAGGGGTATTTCAAGCTGTTGGCATCATCATATGGTCGTAGCAGTTGGGGAAATAAGGAAGATCCACCGCAAGCTGTCAGAGCAGGAAACCCAACAGACAATCTCACCAGATGTATGAAATAGGGGAATCAGTTAACGGGCCCTCTAACACCTTGAAGAAGGAGGGCACCGAGGCAAAAGAAGTGAGGTCGACGACCTAGGCGGGGCCTAGGGGTACTGCTCGCACTGTGGATGTCCATAATGGAGTTAAGCATGATTAGGGACGTTTGAACAAATTATGGCATTACCGCGCAATTGATTTCTTCTGATTTCTTGAAGGGAGGTGGACGGGATTGTCAGGATCTTGAGATTGCCTTGCACAGTCTAAGGAAATATTGTGATCAATAACATCCAAGACCAAAGTCGAGGAGCCCAACGGTAAAGCAAGATTTTCCGAAGGCGTGATTGATTCTTATGCACGCCTGGAAAGTTCCAAATTTGTTTGCCAGGTATGACAAATTCTGATCACACAACAAAGAAAATACTTCTCCTCAACGATAACTGCCAATTAAACAAAATAGATCTAGATCTTTGAAAGAAGACAAGCCTAACCTCCATGTTCACCCTCCCCTCTCTTCTTATAGAAGAGGGGGGGGGGGACTGTTATGGACGCCCTAGTGGGCCCGTTTAAGGGGAAAGCTTATTGGGATTCCTCCTAAAAGGGTCCTTTAGGGGGGTAAGAAGTCAAGTGGACTTCCCCCCCTGATGCCAGACGTCGTCAAGGACGTCGTTTGGTCGGTACCAGGTATGATGGCTCGGTACCTAGATAGTGATGTCAGACATTGACGGTGTCATCGTCCGATGGATAAATAAAACCCTAACTGGGTAATATGTAACTTCGATGTAATGAGTGATGTGTCCTACTTGTCGTACATGCAAGCTCCGACTCGAGGGAGATGCTAAGATCCGTGCTCCAAAGGGGTCGCTGGGAGACGGCGATGGTGGCCTCTCGATCCATGTTGGAGGGATGAAGATGTCTACGACCGAACGTAATGAATCCGTAGGGCTCGTAGGTAACGGACAGAATTTCCCGTATCAGTAAGACACTCAACTGTATTCGTAGTTTCTCTCAGTTACCTCTCTCACCTACCTAGCCCAAGCACGGTGGAGTCAAGATGAAAGTGTACTACAACGGGTAATATAACGAGCAAGTGGGAGGACGATGTACCTCATTGGCGATCGGCATAACTTCCCTTGGCGATCTTCCCAGGTCCTTCTTAACCCCTCTCCTCTCCTCCCTCCTTCCCCCTTGTTATTCTTCTCAAGGGTGAGACCAGAAAAAAACGAAAACACAACATTACTCAAATTCTTCCTGGTCTAAGATTCTTAGGGCGCTCCCTCTTCTCTTTTAAAGGGAAGCCAATTGGGCCCCTAATGGATCAACAAAGAAGGGGGGGGGAGCGGTATTGGTCAATTAAGGGGGCCCTTATATAATGGGCCCCCATTACAAAAATAATGGGGAATTAAGCATAAAAAGAAAGGGGAAAAAGAAAAGAGAGGGGCTCCAAATGACTAAGGACCCCTCCACATGACGACGAAGGCACAAAATGTGTATAAAATGACAGTCACGAATACCATGACAGCAACTAGGCGAAGGGGTGAAAGAAAATCAAAACACGATAAATGAGCATACTTCGCCAGGGCTGTTGGTGCCTAGTATCTTCATTGGCACCATGGCATGCCGGTCAGCTGGACGCGATGATGGGCTGTCGACGATGGTGGTGCCGGCTCGGATGACGGCTTTGACGGGTCCAGATGGTGTGCGCCATCACCCCCTAAAGGTACAAAGTGGCTTAATAAGACAAACACATAGACATCATTCATGGGGAGGCCTGAACACATACAGGGAAGCCTTTTGAAGGATGAGAGAAATAAAACAACGGAGACTGTCATGAAACAAGTGATCATGTAAGAAAGAACCGCCAGAGAAGAAACCAGACGTCAAACATGATAGCGGAAATGTGGATTCTTTGCGTCGGCGCATGCTACATGGCGTGGTTGATGACGAGGTTGAGAGTGCTCCTTCGGATGGTCCTCCATCAGATCCTTTTTAGCCTAATTTATTTAAATTCAACAGATTATTTTTGAGAATTTTAATATAATTATAAATACCTTAGTGCATGATGGTAGATGGAGATGGACATGAATGGAGTGGAGCAGATGAAAGATATTTTATGCTGATTGCGATGGAGATGATGGCAGATATGCCCCCATGAGTGGCAGAGTGGGGGAGTGTGATGATGAGTTTACCTGCTAATAGAGATCGAAGCGGATAAACACTGATGAGCAATGGAGTTGGAGGTGGTGTGTGTAATAATAGAAGCATTGGCTGTTGATGATGATAACATAGGAAAATGGATGAAGAAGTGAGATGAAATGAAGACGAAGATCACACTAACCTCATCGTCACATGTCCAATGAGCCAAGTTATCTTTTTTCGTCACATGCATTGATCTGAATATCACATCTTCAGTCATTCACTTTTGGAGTACAAGAACGAACCCAAACAAGATTTTGAATGAGCAAATCACTCCATTTCTCATAACTAGGGATTATATATCGAAGGAGTCTTTTTTTACAATGATGGGGAGTTCTATTTATACATCCAAGAGGGTTGATAGGTAGAGAGAAAGGTGGAACTACCCTAAAAGATTCATCCCAAAAATTGCTTGATTTAGATATCCTTGTTTCAATTTTTAACAATTGTAACCATCTTATTTTGTCTCTCCTCATAATTGAGTAGCAAATTGGCAGGGTGTCACAACATTCAAGGAGTTTCAAAGTTTAAAAATTCTATAAATATTCAAAATTATATTTGCTGATTTATTAAATAATGCACATTATGAATTTAATTTCAGAAATTTCGTAAAAGTACCAAAAAATCTAGAAAATTTAGAATATCATTCAAAAAACAAAATTTTAAGTGTAAAATTATATTTTTCTTTATGAAATTGTTGTGTGAAAGTTATGTTGAAAGAATATTAAATATACACAACATTCAACTTACACTCTAAAAACTAATAAATCGTTAGTCCTTAATAACATTGATTTATGATAATTTCAAGGAGAATAAACACATAAATAGGAATTTATTATTAAAATTAACATTTTATTAATGAATATGAATCAGTTACACAAGCAATCACTTTGAGTCTCATCTAAAAATACATTTCAGAAAGGGATGGTCAGACTATCTCACAATATCTATTTACGGTTGATATCATATTCCTTTAATGTATTTTAACAATCCATTAAGGGAATTATTGTTGGGTTCTATAGGCCTTGACATGGATGATCAACACAAAACGATACGCAGTGGAAGACTTTTGCTAAATCTTAACAGCATCAACAAAAACATTGAAATGAAGTACCTTTGCACGAATTGCATCTGTGATTTCTTTGATCTCGGAGCAAGACAAGTCGAGCTGCTCAAGTGTGCAGCCTCTAGACGTATCCACGCGATCTTCGACACGTCGAATCTCCTCCTTCTCATTGACGAGCCCCGTTCAACCTCCATCGTCATCATTACCTCGTCCCGATCGCATCAGGCATGGAGAGGGGTGTGGGGAGAGTAGAGAAGAAGGGGAAAGGCCCCTGAACAATTCTGGCTAGGGTGAATTTTGGTCAACGGCTTCCCCTATTTATACTTAGTGGGTATTTTTCATAAAAACCCTCAAAACTTAAGTATATCTTCCGACGTCCAAAAGACCATTTGCGTGTGACCCTCTAGGCCCATGTATCAGTCTAGTTAATGACTCTAGTGGCCTAATAACCTTTATTGGCCTTTCAAATTAATTAACTATATCATTATATAGATTAATTAATGTTGGACCGATTTAACCCAATCGATCGGTCGAGACTCTGACACGTGGGGTGCCATGCTACACCTCGTGTCCTAGAAGATACAAAGTAGTGTGTATCGACTCACTCATGGAACTTGTTCGTCATCAGTTATCGTGTATGTATAATCCCTCATCCACTTGACTCTCCTTGGATGACTTAGAGTATGGTCAACTGTCAAACCCTAATCAGTCATCTGAGTTAGTACTGATGCATTCGGAAATCATCGGAGAACTCTTCTCCGATATTTCATTGCCTTGGCCAAGGACTTTAGTGCATCGTCTTCCTTGAGCTGTCATCTCTTATACCGAGGGTAGACGATCCCATCTTGACCACTCAATCGCCTTCCTGCACTTCTTGATGCACCCGAACTAGACCGTTTAGAATCCCATGATTAGAGACTCGTTGGCCATAGCCAAAGTACAACCGTCCGTCCACAAGATGTCTTTGGTGTCTCAGGTCTAAGGACCACTTACACAACCATGACGTAAATCAACCTGATTGACAGTTTGGTATAATACCATTCAGGGATTCGTACGGATCACTTCAGTGAACTCTTTCCACTAGAGAGCACCCACTATCTATCCTTAGTGTCACCACACTAATGGCTATGGGAACAGCCATACTCATCATATGAGTGAGACTAGATAGTGTTATTCTATCCGGATACTTCGATGTCCTTCTCGCGTATCCTTTGAATAGGAATGTTTAGAACACATGCTTAACGACTAGTGACCTCTGTATTACGATCTCATCATAATTCACCAAGTCCGATCATGTATTCATGGACTTCATTATACGCATCACACGTGCACTATAATGAATATGTTCTATTAATGCATATGAAATGAGATGTGGAATGTGTGATTGGCTTGCCGGCCACATATATTTCCATCAATTATGAGTATAGTACTATGTGCGAGAGGCCATCAGGCCAGCTTGTTAACACCTCAAAGAAAAAAATTAAGATAAAACTGTAGTCTACAATAAAATTCTGGCACATTATTCACCAATACATGTGATGCTACGATGCCTACTATTATCTTGGATGTTCCATCTCTTTGTGTCTGCCCTGACTTCACTATTTCAATGCTTTGTTGGACAAGGTAAGAAAGAAGTTCAAGGATAAAAAATCATTTTTTATCTCCTGGCAGGGGCATCAACTGATTCATCCTGTCCTCATAAGCATCCAATGACATAATCTAGAAGCTAACTCTATATCGCTGACTATTCTCCACTTGTAGAGTGTCTCCATGAATACGTTATGCGGTTGGGTAAAATTGAGAATGCCCATCATTACCATTGGGTTTCATGGTAGAAAAATGAGGGGGTTCTAGGGATGATGCATCCCTAAGACATGTGAGCCATGCTTCAGAAGAAGCTTGTCTTACATATGCATACCACATGATCCCCCTTGGGACTTTATATTAACCAAATATCATGAGTGGCCTCCTTATAATATTGATATCAAAAGACACACATATTGGTATAGTTGGGAACTAAAGTGGCTGGGGATATCCATAACCATTTACTAGCAAGACAGCCATAGTGCAATTAGTGCATCATATGATTCTAGCTCACGATTACAACCATAGCTAACCACCCTAGCTTTCTACAATATTACCTCTTTTAATTAATGTAGGATTTTTGTACCAAGGAAATGAAGCAGAGGTAATGGGAGACAATTATTTTTTCAGACAACTTAGGCAAATCCATAAGGTTGTTTGGGGGTATCCATTAGGAAGCGATGATGTGCCCTAACCATGTTTATGTGAATGCCCCCAAGTAAGTCACTTGGGAATAGAGCTGAACAAGGATATTGAAAAAAGGAAAAGTAGATGAAGCTCGGTCCTCTTCAACTCCCAAATTCTTCCACGGAATGATGTCATTTCACGAACTTCAACTTGGTTTGCAAAGCTCCTTATTACAGTCCCCAAAGTCTTAACATGACTTATCACAAAGATCCACCAAGAACCATACATTTCTAAAAAAATCTGTTTTTTCATCAACATCATAATATATAATCAAGACAAGTAGTATTCAAGACAAGGCCTAATTTCATGTATTTTTAGAAGGCAATTTTTTTAAACAAGAAAATTTTACTTTATATAAAAAATTACAAATCTTATTATGACTTCTCTGCAGCAATATATCCTTATTTGTGGTTCGCCTTCCTCAAGTCCCCTTCTCCTCCACGTTTCTATTTAGATGAAGTTGCTTGAATTGTGTTTGACCTCTGGTGCTTAAAATATCTTCTTCACTCCTGCCTTAAATGAGAGGATTCCATGTGGTATGGTTTTTTAACACAATTTAAAACATCTATTATCTAAGGTCAATCTTTGTACCTTCTTAGTCAACTGTTTGATTCCTCCGCATCTAAGTTCAAATCCCTGTAATAGAGAAGGTCGTGCGGTGCGGTGCCAAAATTTGCATCGTATGTGCAAATTTTTGCTCGCACAAAAGGCACCATGCGATGGACAGTGCAAATTCATGCTGAAATTTGCACCATACATCGCACGAAATCAGAGCAAGGAGAAGAAAATGACCAATACAGTGACTGAAGATTCAACAACAGCACCATCTGCCACATTACCAAATTGTTTATTTTTTCTTTACACCCTTTGATTCCTCTCCTTTTCCACTGCCATCTCCACGATGATAGATTCATATGCCCTTATTTTGATTCATATGCGATGAATGTCACCAGAACCATACTTGAAGAGCTTCATAATCTGACTTATCTTACAAAAATGTAAGCATCCCAACATCATTTGATTCTAGAATTAATAACCATATTTTTTTGGATACAATCTTAATTTTGTGAATTTTTTTCAGAAATTTTGATCCAAACTATTTAACAGGTCCTATCCCTCCATTATTGGGAAGACTCATGACCTTGCTATATTTATAGAGGAATGGGCTCCAACAACTTCACCAGTAAGATCCCCACAGAATTTGGAAACTTGAAAAATCTATAGGAAATGTTAGGAGTACCATTGACAATAGAATTTTTTCTCCAAATAGGATAACTTCATAAAAAAAATTTAATTACAGATACATGGATAGTTTGGGGCTCAGCGAAGAGATTTCAGCATCATTCTCAACTTACAAAGTTGAGAACACTATATGCTGTCAAAAACAATAGAGAGAGAGGGAAATAGGGGAGGGAAATACAAGGAACGAGGGACAGAGAGCGAGAGAGACAGGGAGAGGGGATATAAAATGACCGCTATAGTGAGAGAGAAAGGAAGACGAGAGGGAAAGCAAGGACAGCAAGTTAGCGACCGAGACTCCAAGAGCGAGAGAGAGAGATAGGACAAGGGGGGAGTCTTCATAATATTCACACATTCGGACCGATTCACATCACACAGAGGTCTGTGCGGTGTGCGGTGTGATGTGCGAATATTTTGTGTGTAGTGCGGTGTGACCTTCGCACCGCACAGCACAACCACACGAATTTTATTGGTTCACACATTTGGACTGTCTCTACCCTGTAACTCTATCAAAACTCAACCAAAAGATATGATTTCAAGTTCTATGGAATTTTATAATTTTAAAAACAATTCATAAGTTGAACACAATATCAAAATCAATATAATAGTCATGTTAAAGACGTCAACTTATCACAAGGTCGATGGCATTTGAAATTTGGAGACCAGCCTTCTTTCATTTGAATATTGAATCACCTTGCCCAAAAACTACAATTCCAAGTTTTGTGGACTCCGGTTGATCTTAGCAATAGATATCCTCCTGAAGAAATGGTGAAAACTGCTTGAAAATTACTTCGCACAATGAAAAATCTCTCTAACTTTTAGAGCATGATTTTCAAAGGACAAGGAGAAAGGGGGTTTGAAGCACGGGCTCAAAACTGTATATGTGAATTTAAAAATTTATAAGGTCATACCGGTAACTTTTCAATAGTCCAATAGTCATATGTATTGATTATGATTAGAAAATATGAAGCCATAATCCTTTTGAATTTGAATTTTTCATTTACTATTTTCCCATATGTTGAAAATACCTCTCAACTGTTAAGAGTAAAAACTAGCCATTATTGGAACGATTTTGGCTTAAAAATAATTTGAAAATTTTAGGTATGTCTACAACATCATTTTACTCAAGATATCACCATTGGATGGTAATATCTTCTTGTAAAATAAAGACTCCACATAGAACAACATGCCTAAAAGTGTCTGAAGTGGTGTTGTTGGCGTCATTGTTGGGGAAGGACCCATGTAAGCCAGGGTTGCACTTTTTGGAGACAAGGAATAGTGGAAAGATAAAATGACAGGTTATAAAAATTGTGTACGAGAAGAAAACTAAAGAAAGACAATGAAATGAAGTTCTTGGCTATGTAGTGAAATATTGGAGAATAGTTCCCTGATGATTTTTAAACGCATCTGTTCTAACTTGGATGTCAGAATTGGGTTTGATTATTGAACATACCTGAAACCTTCATAAGAGTGCCAAGTGGATGAGGAACTATTGATGAACCCGAATGTGGCATGCAATAATATACATTTTAAGGAAATTTTGGGATCACTTTTTTACACTATTTCTATCTTAATATGGATCTTAATTTCATGCATTAAATAAGATATTTTGTTAAAATAACTCTTTTTAAGGTAATCTCTACTTAATTTATAGGCCCACTAATTATTATTCAATATGCTTAAAGTATATTTTTATGTAATGAATTTAATCTGTGTATCTAATATTTTAGTTTCAAGAGTGAAGTAAAATTTTTATTAAGTAGAATAATCAGAAAAAGAATAAATAAAAAAATGATTCTATGAAGCACTAGAGGCAGCTACGCTAGGCACGCATCAGCGCCTCAAGAAAGCTACAGGGAGGCAAACACATGGCACTCAAGCCTGCCCATGCCAAACGAACATCTGATGGCCACATAACAGCACCCATAAAGCTTACACAAATAGAATCTAAGATCAAGTAAGACCAACATGGAGGCCCAAACATAGAGGTAGCCCACACACACACACACCGCGATATGTCATTTTGTTTCCTTTATTATATTCTACTTGGATTTTTATAGCTCTCATTTTTTTGAAATCTTCTGATATGGGATTACGTCTCATTTTTTCTTTAAGCTCCACACAAGGCTGGGCCGACAACTAATGACATGGATTGCTGACCAACGGGCGGCGATCTTGAAAAAGAGAAGAAACTTTGACCGGGCTTCGAGCCAACCAGGTTTGAAGCTCATGTCATAACGGGCTTAAATAAGTACTCCAATATAATCTCAACCATCCAGTCTTCTCAAGGAAAATCAGACAGTGAGATCTATTACTTTTAATTCTTTTCTTTTTCTCTTTACGGGTCTCTGATTGGCCACAATGGCTGACAAGGATGAATCGTGAAGGTCATCTTGATGAAGATGCTGATGTGTCTAGGGGGTAAACCAAACTTAAAGGGGTTCGTGGCTGTGATTTAATCGCAACCGTCGGACTCCACGTGAAGAAGATCAGACAGCTAGGGGCAGTTCCTTTCATCTCGGTCCGTGGCCATTGACACTATCGGTCAGACAACAGTTTCTGGTTCATAGGAAACCACTAAGGGTGATTTAATGACCTGAGGGGACTCCCAAGGACATCCCTCTAGATTGACAGCCATGGGGGGTCCTTCCCAAGCCTTTAAAGGGGAAGGATGGTCCCCGAATTCGGCATCTCCTCATCAAGAACCTAAGTGTGGGCGGCAAACTTTTCTTGCGTAAGGATGAGCTAGGGGAGTATCATGACACCTTCCCAACAGCTCCAACTGCTCAAGATGACACCAAAGGAGGTCTGGTATGCCCACGATATGCACCAGCATAGAGGAAGATACACATGGGTGATTGACAAGAGTAGGAGGCAGCGATCGGCGTTCCTACCCCTGCTCATTTAGATCAAGGCAATTCAGGTTGATTTCTGAGAATTATTTGGTAGATATCTAGTTGACATTCATGTTTGCTTTCATACATTTTGTTAAAAATCATCTGTTTAGATTGATATCATTGTGATTTCATTATGTGGCCTCTTCTAGGCATTCCACAAAAATTGTTCTGTGCATTGGGCATTCTACACAATTTTCATTATTTTTCTCCCCGTTTTACCTCATAAAAAGATATAAAAAATATATAAAAATATATGAAACATATATAAATTTATATTAAATCATACACATATAAATGTTATATTCTACTATTATAATCGATATATTAATCATATAATATTACATATGTTCACTTTTAATTACTCTTATAATATTACATATAACTTTATATTTTCTTAGTCTCTCTAACTATCTTGTTAGCGAAACTGCTTTAATTATCTTTGCTAATTAACCACTTAATTCTCTTCTAAACTTGGTAATCCTTGTTCTCCTACTTATCTCTCTTACTATTAAATTCTAAGAATCTATATATATATATATAGAAGTATATCTCTCTCCCATTAATACACATATATATACATCTTAAGAATATACAGATATATATACACAGTTATTTGTCTTAATATACACACACGCATATATGTATATATTTCTTCTTTCCCCTATCATAAGTATTACTCTTTTCTTCTTTAGTCTTCTTCTTACATCTTATTAAAAATAAAAATACGCTTCACTCTCAAACTAAATCGTAATATATATTATTCTTATATCTATCTCCTACCTAAAATATCACATACACTTAAATAAATAAATAAGCATCCTATTAACAGTATTTTATTAATCTATTTATATCATTAGTCTTCTAATATTCTTTCCAACCTACACTAAGATCGCTCTTAGTTATAATATCATGAACTCATTTCAAATATCATACTTATTTGTATCCCTATATCTATAAAAAGATAGAAATGGTGTGAGAGAGAAGTAGAGAAAGAGAGAGATAATATAACATATGAAAGAAGGATACCAGCCCCTGTGGAGACGACTTCACTCCTACTACACATCGGAGTCAGTTTATATATTTTAAATAATTTTTTTGATTTTGGAAAAATAATTTAGAATGACATAACAATAAAAATACCGAATTTCCCTTCATCAGCTCTACACACATCGCAACATATGAAACTAGATTCCATGAGTGAGCCGACAGACATTCCTTTCTATGTTCTATAGTATGAGGTGTAAATTGGCACTCCTTGGGCTGCAAACTCGATCTATCAATTGGGTTAAATTTAATCTGTCATTAGTTATTCTATAAAATGATGTAGTTAATTAATTTGGAATGCTTATTGGGCCCTTAGAGTCATTAACTAGACTAATACATGTGTTATGAGGGTCACATGATAATGGTCTTTTAGGAATCAGAAGATATACATAAAGTTTAATGGTTTTGTAGGAAAAATACTGGCTAAGTATAAATAGGGGAAGCCTCTGAAAAAAAAATTACCAAGGATAATTTTTTTCTGGACTCTTACCCTTCTTCTCCATTCTCCCTAGAGCTCCTCCCCATCGAGACAATGTAATGATGATGATGTTGAGTGAACAGAGCTCTTCAAGGCAGAGGAGGAGATTCAACATGTCAAGGATGACATATATACATCTAGAGGCTGCACACATGAGCAGCTCAACACATATCACTTGAGGATAAAACAAATCATGGATAGAATCCATCCCAAGGTGATTTATTTCATTCTTTTTGTTGATGACATTTTGATTACCTATCAAGGCCCTAGAACCCAACCTTTTCATCATCATTCAAATCCATGATTTGCCTCTTTTGGGCATTCATCTGTGATGAAAGGGTCCCAGAGGGATGGATAATGAGATATATTGAATATGGAATGAGAGGGAAAGAGCAAACAATTGAGGGAGAGCAAGAGAATTAAATAAAAAATGACAGAAAGATATATAAAAATAGAGATATGACCATCTCGACACCAAGACCGAACGCCGTGTTAGGAAAAGGATTTTGATGATTTAATATAATAGATATTTAATGAAATTAATTAAGTAGTTGAATATAGTAGTAATATATAGACATTTATTAGATAAATATGTGATGGAGTATATTAGGGATAATAAGTTTATAATTAAGGTAGAAACCAAATAAGACAAGGAAAATTGGGCCCCATAACAGTTGAAGGCTATAAATATCCAATGTAGCCTCTTTCTAAGGTATTCTTTTTGGTGCTCATTCTCTCTCTTCTCTTGAAAAATCATGATCTCTCTCTCTCTCTCAACTGAAAGTTCTTGAAAGTTCTGGCCAGTGGTGAGGAAATTCAAGACTGGTGGACGTCATCATCTGCATGTTTGTGATTACTGATTCTTCTAGAAAATCCTGGTTAGATTGTTCCATATCATGTTGAAGGTTCTTGATACCAATTTCTTGATTTCTTGAAATCAAGATACCAATTTCTTGATTTCTGTTGAAATTAATTGACGTCATCATCTGCATGTTTGTCATTACTAATTTTTCAAGAAAATCCTGGTTAGATTGTTCCATATCTTGTTGAAGGTTCTTGATACCAATTTCTTGATTTCTGTTGAAATTAATTTGAGGGTTCTTGAAATTCATTGAGTTTCGTAAGTTAGAATCTAAAATCGAAATTTGAACATTCATAATTTGAAAAACTGATTTTGATCTTGGATTTCTGAAATCTAAATAAGAAGTTGTTTTTGGTTTCTTGATTATGTAAAATCAAACATAAAATCTAATTGAAATCTTGATTGATAAAGATTAAAGATTAAATCGCTTTTTACTACATAGTTAATTGATATAAAATTCAATTCGATTTTGATGTTTGCAATTATTTGAAATCATATAACCAACTTTCTTGGACTTCTTGATTATTGAATATATTGACAGCTTTAAATCTATTTGAATTATTTGATTAATTCAAATTAGTTTTGAATTCGATTTCAAAATACTGGAATATTTTAGGCGCCCTAATTCTAATTGATTCTATGTAACGTTCTTGAAACTCAGTTTTCTTCAGATATAAGAAATTCTATTCGAAAATTATTCATTCATCTTGTAAACTTGAATTTGAATTTTAGATTGGATGAAATTTAAATAACTATCTAAATCGATATCTTGAATGCATTAACTATAAATTCAAATACATTTGATATCTCCCATACATATATATTTGATCATAACTGATATACCTATTGGATTTGAATTGATATATCTTTGTTATAACTGATCAGATTTGATACAAGTGTTTGATTTAAATTGATATCATCTAACTACATTGGATCAGAATTGATATAAGTGTTTGATTTAAATTGATATCATCTAACCACATTGGATCAGAATTGATATAACTATTTGATTTGAATTGATATTTTCTAAATCACATTCGATCAGGATTTACACAGTGAAAATGTTTGATTTAATTTGAGCTTTCTAAATCACATTCGATCAGACTCAGTATAATTACTTTATTTGAATTGATATTTGTTAAATCACATTTAACTTGAGTTAAGACAATTGATCTTTACTATTGATTGATCTGAATGTCTACTTTGAATATTTCTGATATTAGTAAACATCAATTGATCTCATTGGACTATCTTATTACAATTGAGAAGAATTATTACCAGTTGATATAAGTTTAGATTTTGACTGCATTTGATCATATCCATTGGTAGTTGACATCAATTGACATTTGATACACGATTTGTGACTTGAAAGTTGAAAAACAGAATTTAGGAGAAAACTAGGGTTAGGAGAAAAGTTGACTTAAGGTCAATAAAGATATTGTCATTATATTGCTTTTCAGGGAAGTGCACTAACAGGAGAAAGATCACATCCACTTGAACACGGGATGGTGGCCTGAGACGTGAGGACTTCGTCAGCACAGAGTGGACTGAGGAGAGGCTCAGAACGTTGCTGGAAGCTGAGAAGGCACTCGATTGAGGTCGAGGAAGACGTCGGCACCGAGCAAGTGTGTTTAGTGTGTGATTACTTGAGATAAGTGCGAGCGATTGTACATCGCAAACAGTTTTTCTCACTTTGCATTTGCCAAAGTGATTAGTGGAGTCAGTGCGACTCCTCGGCGAGGCACGGCTGCAGTAAGGGCACATTAGTGCCCCGAAGCAGGGTAAAAATTTATTGTCCCTTGAGTGAAGCAAGAGAGAGTTAAATAAGGAATCTATATAAATAAAATAAGTAGAACTAATTCACCCCCTCTTAGTTCAACACGCCGCCAGCAACTGCACCAAGCCACACGAGCTGACGTCTGCGACGCCTCGTTCAAGTACTCCAAGTGATGACGAAGCTGCACGCATTTTTAGCTTATTTTCTTTATGTCTTTTGTTGTAATTTCCTTGCTGAATCATGGACCGGGCTGTTTGTGTTTTGGCCTTGTCCATTTCGATCGTTTTATTTTTCTGATGTTTAGAGAGAACCGCTTGTGTTGAGACGGTTCCCTCAAGTTACGCCCCATTGGGCATGCCCGTGACCCTATATAAGGACGGCATGCCCAAAAGGACGGCCAGAATGAAATTGGGAAAATCAAGATTTGTTGTTTTCTTTCTAGTTTCAATAGCGTTAGAAAGAGTTTCTAGTAGTAGTCACCATTGCTAGATCGTGGAATCGTGGTTTCTTCCCCTAGTTGATCTTATTGTGGAAAGTTATCTTCATTCTCTGAAATAGTAGTGCCGTTGATTCTCTTCCAAGAACAACCGTTCTTGGTGGTTTCTGATCAAGAAGTTGTCCAAGAAGGTCGAACTTGGCGAATCTTGATCTGGAGATCGCTATATCGCCCTCATCCTCGACGCCCATGCCGCTGTTGCCACCGACTCCACCTCTACCGCCGTCACTCGCCTTAGCAGACACCGCGGTGCCTATGCAGCTCGCGCTCGCGTTCGCGCCACGCGTCCGCACTGCACTAGGGTCCCGTGATTTCCCTACACTGGCATCTGTCGTGCTCGCACCCCGCGCGTTCCAGCCCGTGCGCGCGCGTTCGGCACGCTTTGCCCTGCGCGTGCCCACGTCCTGTGTGGCTGTGAGCATGCTCACCAAGCCCTATACGCCAATCGCCCACTGGAAGCTCCGAGCCACTGCACGACCCCACGCCGCCAGCACTAGCCGTTCCTTGCGCCTGCCTTCACGGATCAGTCCGACTGCGATCTCTGACCGGTCCCGATCACCTCCAACATACCAATGGGAAACCCTTCGTTTGGTCATCCTCTCGCATTGTCAATTGGCGAATTGGGAACGAATGACAACACCTCTCCAAACCAGGTTCCATCGGGTCATCCCCCTTACATTTTCAAATCATTACTTTTCTATCGGTATTCGTCTCATTATCTTTCCGTGTCTCAAGAGAGTTAAGAACCTTTCTTATTGACCCGTCAAACTACACTTAGTGAGTGAATAGGACTACTTTTCTTGTGGTACAGCCTAATCATTTGCTTGGAAATCAGATACCGACAGGTATTATAGATACCTATCACCTTATGCGTCAGATTTGGTCTTAGGGGACGTTGGGAAGTCGGTTGTGTTCAGTCGAACTTCACCCATTTAGCTGATCTTCTTACTCGGGCAGTTAATATCATTGTACTCGTCATTATATTCTCAAAGTGCATCATACCATATCAGTACCTCTTAGAATTACTATCGCCATCTGTGGATTAATACGCGCCAAATCGATCCCGGCCATAGCGTATTACATCACATTATTTATTAAAAAAAAATCAGAGATGAAAGTATAGAACACAACCTCAAGATCGAATAGAAAACTTATTAAGAATTTCCTACTTTGAAGCATAAACATAAATAGGGTACAATCAATTTGTTAATTTGAAATAGGTTCATAAAGAAATTAACAAGTCAGAAAGGATCAGCAAAAAAGGAGATACAATACATAGGAAAACAAATTTGAGAGGAAAATTTAGAGTACTGCCTCAAAACTGAGCACTTTTTTCGCAAATTTTTGATATCTCAATAATAAAAAAGGGACACTTTTTTGTTAGTAAATGCTATACGGAGACCAAGGAGGGAAGATTTTAAATATAATTTTTTCTTCCTCTTTTTCTTTCAGACCGGTCAAAAGTTGTGGGTGCCCACATCTCATATGATGCCACGTGTACATGTGGTGCGCATGTCTACACATGGAAAAAATGAGTCATATTTTAAATGGCTGCTAAAGAAAGTGTGCTGACATGGGGTGATGTGACCCACCGCAAGGTCACACCCACTTTTGGTTATTTATTTGATTTATTTCTTTTGTCTCTTCCTTTCAGGTCCTTGTGATGCAACGGTCAGCATGGATAGAGAGGATATGGAATGATCTCGGCCGCTCATCACCTTCATCCATTACCATTGAATGGCAACAACCGTAGAGAAGGTGTGGTAGTGGTGAAGAGAACGAGGATAGGTAATATCTAGAGTAAATCAATGGGTGATAATCTTGCAACTTGCATGATTGATATCTCACGATCCAGAACGAGGGAGCTGAAAATTTAACAGTAGCTTCATGTTTATGCCTTCTATCCATCCATGTAGTTGGATATATAAATGGCGGTCTAGATATTTAGAGCAAAACTCCTTAAGCTTACTTCATCCAAGATAGGCAGATTGAAAGAAACTGAAGTTTCGAAAGTCCATAAAAGTTATACTTGGTGTGTCTAGTGCTTAGAGAGGGTCAACAGAGAAGTGGGGAGGTTGATCTGCCTTAGGAAGATGTCCTGGTCTTGGTGGAACATAGGGATATAATGTTAGGCTCTTTTCATACATTGACTACTCTTCAATATATTTAGGTTGTTCATCCATCATCAAGATCCATCACCTCCATTCATCCATTATCACTCATCTTCATCCATTATCATCCCTACCATCATCTCCTACCATCTATTTCATGTGTTACCCACGCTGTTGCGTTCCCATGATAATTCTCCTCTCTACTTGTTCAAGAGAATCTCAATCACTATCTTCCCATTTTACTCCTCATTCTACATCATTTTCACTACCCCTATCACTATGCCTTGCATCCTAACAATTTAGATAAATGATTGGCTGATGCCAATCACTAACCATATTTAATTATTGGTTGTTGCTAACCATTATCTCTAACCATAGTTGGTGGCCACTTGACGAATTAAATTTGGACACCTGGCATCGCGAAACTAAAATGGCATAAAAATACTATAAAATTCATAGAGAAATAGATCAATGCCCCAAAACTATAAATAATATATTTTGATTTATAAAAAATACTTCTTAACAAATTTCATGTTGAAAATTAAAGAAATATTATACTTTGACTCCAAAAATTATATTATTTCTGAATTTGATATAAAAAATCCATTAAAATATGTAAAAATGCATAAATTTTAGAATATTATTCTTATATCAAGATATATCATTTTATGCCTTACATCAACGATAGATAATGAGTATAATTCACATAAACATCTAAATATGGTAAAATTAAGCTACTAAAAATGTGGGTTATAAATTTTCAAGGTGAGTGTGCTAAGTTTATCATGAATCCATTTCACTAACACATGATGTTGGGTTGCATGAATGAGTTTCCAGGTAATAGATATCCTCCTAAATTTTCCTGGATTTGGGCTTTACCAGACAATTAGAGGGGTAAACTTTAAAAAAAAAACGAGTAATTATCATTTGTTACATTATGAATATGGGGCAGGTTTTTGGTAATGTTGGTAGCATGCAGAAAATACCTTAAACAAAGGTTGGTGTCATGAGTAATGATTTCAGTATTATCAACATATAGAATTTCAAGTATAGACTGTTTCCCCATTCCAGATTATCATTGCCTTGATCCAAAGTAGCAAGGAACATTGCACAACTATCTAGATACCATGACTATAGAAACTTAAAGTTGATGTTGAGATGGTGAAGATCCTGGAATGCTGTAGTTCTATTTCTCTATTACCAAACATATGACATATCTGACACAAATGTTGAAACCTATAGTACTTCCCTTATCATTCATCCACAATTTTGATAATTACCCTTGTTATAATGAATATCTTTGTGCTGAGCCAAACCTGATAGATGTTATGTGGTCGTCAAGCCAAGCACACCACTGTGTCTTATACTAGGCACAATGAATGAAATTTTACTCAATGATTATTCTCTATATGTTTAGAATGAAGTCCATGAATATGTGCAATGTCCTGGTGAATTATGATGATATCATAATGAAGTGATCACTAGTCTTGAAAATGTATTCTGTAATGTTCGTCTTTAATAGATAGTTGAGATGGACACTGAGTTATCCAGATCAAATAACATTATTTGATCCTAATGTGGTAAGTAGGACTGATATTGTGGTTGTTAATGTGGAGACACTTGGGACAAATGATGGGTGCTCTTTGGAGAAAAAGGTCATTGAATTGATCCCCATGAGTTTGTATGATACCAAGTAGTAATCAGGTCGATTCATGGTACAATAGTATAAGTGATATGTTGAGCTAACACAATAAGGACATATCATGGATGAACGAAGGATTATAAGTCCCTAAACAAAGAATTAAAATAAGTCATAACATGAACATAGTAAGAAATTCACTGAGATGACTGAGTGATCTAGATAGGACTTTCTGCCTCAGAATATGAGGGGATTAACTCAAGGAAGAAAATTCAGATAACTCTATGTCTAAGGTAGTAAGGATATTGGACAAGACATTCTCTAATGACACCTGTTACTCATTAGTACAAATTGAATGATAGATTAGGGCTTGATGATTAACCATACCCGAACAAAGGATTATACACAAGTCTCTCACAAACATGTATGTTAACCAATGACAAACAAGGTTCTACACGAGAGTTCAAATGCTACTCTATATCTTCTAGAGCAAGAGGTGTAGCTTGGTACCCCCTAGGCTGGTAACTTAACCTATCGATTGGGTTAGATCGATCCTTGATTAATTAATCTATATGTTGATACAGTTAATTAATAAGGTTGTCAATAAATGTTATTGTACCTTAAAGTTAATAACTAGTTGATCACATGGATAAGGCTAAAAGGACATTGGAAGATATACTTTATTTTGAGATTTTTTATGAAAATTTATTAATGAGTGTAAAAACGTGATGGTGGTGCTCATTTTAATAGCAATTTTTCAAAGATTTGTTAAAATAAGATGGCGTCCACCATCGGCCTACCACTCCCTATCACCCTCAAGCTGATGGCCAAGTAAAAGTGTCCAATAGAGAGATTAAAAAAATAATAAAAAAGATAATCAACCCTACTAGAAAAAACTGGTCAAGAAAGTTGTACGATGTGTAATGGGCATATCGGATAGTATATAAACCACCTTTAGTAATTTCTCCCTACAAGTTAGCATTTGGAAAATTTTGTCATCTTTCCTATAGAAATAGAGCATAGGGCCTCACGCGCTATCAAGAAACTTAATCTCTCTCTAGACGGTGCAGGTTAACACCGTCTTTTGAAGCTACATGAATGGGAGGAGTTGCAGAATGAAGCGTACGAGAACTCCAGAACCTACAATGCCAAAATGAAGGCGTTTCACGATCAAAATATTCACAGGGATAAAAAATTTGTCCCTACCAAAAAGTGTGGCTTTATAATTCTCAACTATAACTTTTTTCCAGAAAAATACAAATGAAGATGGGACGGACCTTTCATTGTGTGCAAAAAATTTGATAATGGGTCTGTTATCATTTGAGGCCTAAAGCTAGGGACAGAATTCAAGGTCATGGGGCAGTGGCTGTAGCCTTTCTTCGAACATGAACCCCCTCCACCAAACGAGGATATCCCATTGGAAGCTGTAGCATCGTTATTCAACTATATTTCTAAACTTATCTTATTTGCTATTTGTCTTGTGAATTTTAATTTTCTTTTGTCGTCTTACTTTTTTATTTTTTTATTTTGTAGCGTTGACCAAGTTGGAGCATTTATAACTAATGATGTAGCCACAATGATCACATATCTCTATCTTTACCCTCTCAACGGTGCACTACAAGTTCCATCCCCACTATTTGTTATTCTCTCCCTCAACTTTCCTTTCGGTTATTTGTTCAATTATGCATTCAGAACCATGCTTGTTCTAGTACTGGGGGAGCTAGCTCATTTTATATGGCAAACTATGATGTAAGCATATAATTTTGGGGAATATTTCATGAATTAAACCTGCTCATAACCATTATCAACATTCATCAAAATGTTCATCTGTTGGTTTGGGAACATGTGTAGAGATGTCAAGCTCTTAGAGTGGATCAAGAGCATGTTGCAGGTGGAACAATGTGTGATTTTGAGCAATGTGGGTTCAGTTTCAATTTGTGGAGAGTTTCCAGTTGGTTATTAGATGATGGAAGGTCAAAGGGTAGAAGCTCTATGTTCCAAAGGTAGAGTGATGAGTAAATTGAGGTCCCCCATTCCATCATCTCAAAGTAACCATTCTCACTTAAGTATTTTGTCTCACCATTAGCATACTTGTATTTCAAGATAGGAGTGAGTCATTCTCCAAGTCATGTGCACAGAATACATTTTTTCACTAACCTCATCGTGTCCACACACTTCACATCATACTCATCGTCGACTTACTTCCACTGTAGAGGATATATATCTACCAAGTATGCCTATCTTCTTTTCCACAATATCACTATGATGTCGCCTCTTTGCATCCTTTTCTGTCTGTGCTTCACTTTGCATTATCTCAATCTTATTCTTTTGCCCCATCTCTCTTGACAAATGTGATTGCATTCTCTATTTTCATTTATTTCTTTTTCATGAGGAGATTGCTCTATAGGATGGAAGGTATTTTTTGTCATGCCCCCTTTTTATTACAAAAAAGATAAAAATGTATTAAAAAAATAATTAAAAGAGAAATAAAACAACATGTAAAAAAGAGAAAAGAAAACAAGGGGGTTTGATGCGTCTGTATTTCTTATGTTAGTATTCCACTCATGGTCATATTGGTCTACTTTCATGTATCACCTTATTAGTCACATCTTTTCTCTCTCCCACTTGTTCTAAAACCTTGGTAGTAAGTTATCTTAGGTAGGACCGCCTCTCTTTAGTCATATATTCATCAAACTTACCCTGTCTCATTTGTGAGACTTCAATATTTCCAATCAAAAGCCTGAGAATACTGTCATATATTCTTGTTGTTATCTTCCATATTATGTGCTCAACAGGATGAGGAAATTGGCTCCTTCTACTCTTGGGTATGAGGAAAGCTAATGGAGAGAAAAGTACTAAGTGGCCACCACCCTGGGAGAGAGTGATCTTGTTTTGCGAGAAAAGTGATACCAGCATTAAATGAGTGCAGAAAGATTACCCTAGGAGTATAGTGTCATACCAAGCAACGAGTACACTCCCTTTTCATCTACCTAGGCGTTCAAATCAAGGAGAGGGGAATCCCACATTCCTGAGAAGGTCAATACCACTTCCAACATTTTTAAATTCAAAATTGTCTAGAATTTTATTGAATTTTTTGGAAATTCATTCAAAGAAGAAATAAGATTTTAAATAGAAAAAGGATACCGTTATAAAAAAAATACTAGTTTAATCAATTTCTGAAGGCGGATGGACTTTACTAAAATTGTGTTTGCAAATATGCCCTTAAAACAGCTCTCGGTCGCGCATTGTAGGTGTAAAGATCCAATTAGAAATAGTTGAGGGTCTTATCAAAATAATCTGGAATTTTTCTTTATTTTTTAGAAAATATAGAAAAAATCCAAAGTGGATGGTCATATGCAAAAATACTTTTCGATGGTGTCAATTTGCGCGTGCAAATTGTAGCATGAACTAAAGCGCAAAACTCCAAGAAATTGATTCATGTGGCCAAGGGGCTTAATCTCGGCCATCAAAAAAGAATCCAATGGCCTAAATAATGTATGCATATACATCCTTTGAGGGTGGTAAGTGCACCGTTCGTGCAGTGCATAAAAAGTGCATGCATGAGAGGTGACATGGCAGCGTTTGGTTGGATATCGGCAGTAGAAACATTCAGGTAAGTACATATCCATATGTATCTTGTGTTTTTTTATTTTTCTCTTATTTTTGCCATGAGATACATGGTACGCAAAGAAAGAGCCTGCAAAAATGAGTCTAAAAATTTTCCAGCCAATGAGAGTGCAACACAGCGTTACGTGTATCGAAAAACTGAAATCACATAACTGAAAATTGATCCAACAGCTCAGTATGGCCAATTATTAATAACTTTTGATCCTAAAGTCGGATTGAGCTGATTTTTTTATGGATTGGGTCGTCTTGACCTCCTCGTTCCATTTTACAGTTATCATTCAGATCAAGCCTAAATCAATGGATAAAACTTCATTACATTGGGGGTCAAATGGTAATTTTTTACTATTTATCCTAAGTATAAAAGCAGAAATTTGAGTTGAGGAGGTCATTTTTTACTATTTATCCTAATTTTTTACTATTTATCCTAAGTATAAAAGCAGAAATTTCACAGCTGCAAGACAGAGATGATAACCAGCTTGGAACAACAGTATTCAGTATTTTTTACTGCATTGTATTTGAATTTTAGTGTTGTTTTGATTAAGTGTTAATGATTGTTTTATTATTCTTCTTGATCTTGGTCTGAATTTCTAAATCCCTAGGTTTGAGCAGAATGTACAAGCCCTCACTATAATAAACAAGAGTGAGCATTAATTGATCTAACTATTCCAATTGCAAATCAAGAAGAAAAAAATTATTCAATTTTAATTTCTGGGATTTATCATATTGTGTTTATGAGATAGTAGTTACTGAATTTGGATTCCCGATTCCCTCAAAACAACCAAAACCAAATCTTCTTCTTAATATCACTAATATCTCTACTTGACTCATTTGATCATTTCCACTCGATCAATGAAGTTAATTTAGAGATCCCTAATTCTTTTATTCTTCCCATCTATTCTACCCTCCTTTTTAAACTATTCATCTAATTAGGGGATTTGATCTTCATTGAAGTATAAACTAACTCTAATTAGGGTCAAAATTTTCAATTAGATTACTAATTGAATTAACTTAATAGCTTCCCTTGGACGATACTTATACTTATCATTATACATCTTATGTTTGGTTTTATAAATTTTGTTGCATAAGCTAAACTGAACAACGATAAGGGATGATTAAATTGCATAATTCACCCCGATTTTTGGCTTCTCAATTGATAAAAGTACATATTAACTTATAAGAATACTTTTGATGTGTAATTCTAGCTCTTATAACATAATCTTATGCATTTAATTATTTTACGCTATATTTCATCTTATAATGAATCCTTAATCCCAAAAAGTATAGGTTATCTGTTCAATTTATAATAATCTAGTCTTTGATTAGACCAGATTGGTAGAGGATGATGCTGATGTGGCTGATGAAACAAAAAAAAATTTTTGGTAGTGAGGACATGATAAATGAACATATATTTTCATACATTTTATATGTTTTTAGTATTATTAAATTATAATTTATCATGTTATTATTTGAATTAACCAAATATTTATGCATTAGCTAGAAATTCCAACTTTTGCACATTATGATTATTTTTCACTAACTTCATTGACTTCTATGAAGTTAATCAGTTTTATTACTGATGATTCTTTTATAATTCCAAATGTGCAGAAATTTAGAGGAATTAGAAGATACAATTCTTAGGAAATTGGAGGATTTTTGGGAGCTTAGTGATTATCGAAATGGGCTGCAAATGATGAAACAATGTTGTAGGCTTTTAAAGGAGAGATCAGAGGGTCTTTGGCCACGACCTGACCTACCCATTGGGCCTTCAAACACCTTACAAAAGAAACAAACTGGAAATTACAAGGCAAAGCTCTCAATCAATGGAGAAAAAAGAGGCAAAATGGCAAGAAAGAAGAATAGATAATGCCCGAAGGGGTATTTTAGTAATTCTCCCAATGTATAAATATACTTTTTCTCCCTCATTTTCCCTCATTCTGGATGTGCTCTACCGAGTGGCTGGCCAGCAGGACAAGACATTTTTCAGAATCCAGGTTGTTTAACCTGCTTAATGTGAGTTTATTGAAGTTTTCTCTTAATCTCGTCTCTTGTTTGCATTGAAAAACGCCTGATCCTGATGAAATATAAGGATCCATACTTGAGAGGAAGCATTGAGGGCTCAGTAAACTTACAGTGAGGCTTTAGAATCTTAGATTTCTACTTTCTCCATCACTTCCCATCCATTTACCCTTAAAATCCATCACTTTCCCACTCTAGACACTCATTTTCTCTACTTTCTTTCTCTAAAATAGGTTCTCTCTCACTAGACCTTCATCTATATCCATAGTTATTCCCCTAAATTTTTCATAAAAAATCTTATTCTTATTCATAACAACCATCATTGAGGGAGCAGTGACAATCAACGATAGTGATGACTATCATCGACCTTGGACAGAATGACCATGGAAAACAGGGATTTTGACCATTGACGGCAAGAAAACAACTGTTGGTGACGATAGAGACAACAGTTCTCTTCAATGTCAGAATGAGACTTTTGTGATAATTGTCATGAATAAGAATAAGACTTTTGTGGAGGTGAGAATTTTGTGTTAGACATAGACAAGGACCATCGCAGATTGGAGTGATGATTGTTGTCATGTGGGACAATAACCATCGTCAACAATGAGAATTGTTGTTGACAGAGACTGCCACTATCAATGGATTGTTGGGCTCTCTCACTCTTTCTCACTTTCTCTCTCTCACTCTTTCTCACTTTCTCTCTCTCTTTCCCACTCTTTCTCACTTTCTCTCTCTCACTCTTTCTCACTTTCTCTCTCTCTTTCCCACTCTTTCTCACTTTCTCTCTCTCACTCATTTTCATTTTTTCTCTCTCAATCTCTTTCTCACTCTCTCTAACTCTTTCTCTTTCATTTTCTCTCTCGTGCTTTCTCTCTCTTTCTGTCTTGTTTTCTCTCTAGTGGTCTCCCTCTGTGTATTTCTCTTCCATTTTCTCTATTGTGCTTTCTTTTTCTCTGCACCTACCTCTTTGTCTCTCTATATATTTATTGCTCTCTCTCCCTTTCATTTCCTCTCTTGTGTTATTTTTCTCACAATATCTCTCTCTCTCTCTATCTCTCTATGTATTTCTTTATCTCTCTCTCCCTGTATAGATTGCTCTAGCCCTTTTGCATATTTAGACAATTTTGGTGATCTTTTGTTCATCATTCGTACCATTTTTCATCATGGAAAATGACAGAACATGACTGATGATGGAGTTGTGACAATGACAGTAAAATAGCAGCACTTGACAACATATAAGAGCAATTGCATGATCGCAGTCTATCACCCATCGAGCATGAAACTGCCGAAGCAAAAAATAACCCTTTTATGATTTATACCAGCATCAATTGAGATTCTGATTATTTATAAATGATTTAAACCAGCATCAACTACCTCACCATGGAAACCATAAAATGCATATTCAGTGATATGATTTGCCCTTGGTCGCTTTTTTCACTCTCATAATTTGTCTTCTCAAGCTGATATGCCTCTCTTTCTCTCTTCATCGTAATACTTATGTATTTGAGTGGAGCATGTTGAACAGAATTCAAGGATAGAATGCCCCAGAGGGAAAGAAGAGTTTTAATAGGCAATTTCCCTTTGATGGCGCATGCCATCAAAGATCATTGACGACGTCATCTGTGCCGCCCACCACGGAAGTCAAAGATTGGGTGAAATCGCTCGAAGTGTCGCATTTTGTTTTCTTCATTCTTTCTCATCACGAAAAAATGCGACGTGCCCCTACGTCCTTCGTTGTCGTCATGGGGAGGGATCCTTTGCCATTTTGGATCCCCCCTTTGTGCCCTTCTTTTCTTTTTTCTTTTCTTTTTAAGTTTGTTTTTATTTTCCCCTTTTCGTTTTGTAATGAGGGGGCCCAATTTATAAAGCCCCCCCTTAATGGACCCCTTTTTTTCCCCTTGGTTGACCCGATTTGGGGGGCCCATTTCCTCTCCCATTTAGACCAGGAAGAACAAGAGAAATGCATCTTTTGTAGAATTTCTGGTCTCCCCCTTCTTCAGAGAAGAGATAACAGAAAGGGGGGGAGAAGAGGAAGGACGAGAAGGTTGGGAAATGAATCCTTGCCTGCCCGCAGGTGATCTTCCGATTCCCAGTCGAAGGGAACGTGTGTGGTGAAGAATCGGAGGCTGAGCGCAAGCTCCCAGCCACCGTTGGACGCCCACAATAGCAAGAGGTCTCTCCAGAATCTGTCGCTCGTAAATCCGAAGTTGACAGGGAATAGCGGGTGAGACGAGAAGAAGGAAGATTCCTGTGAGGAGGAGGAGGCACGCCATCATTTACAGACCTGCCCCCTCTTCCTCTCTCTCTTTTTCCACCTCCGCGACACCCAATTTCCTCATCTTCAGCTTGGAGTAAACAACGGCACCGGCATTCGATTTTCAACTATCCTAGGCAGAACCAACGACTTGGAGCTGCCAATTGTCGTTCACGCGGCATCCTTGACGGAACTAAATACTCTGAGAGAGGCCAACAGCGGCCTGATTCATCTCTCTGCCCAGGAATTCTTCTGGTCATCCTGACCGAGTATCCCAATTGAATGGAAGCGGATTAGGCCGATGGCTCATTGAGAAAGAATTCGCTCGCCGCGGCACCATCTAAACAAGAAATCCACTTTGATCGTGAATTTGATAGGCTGGGAATCCAACCTGAACGTCAGATCATTCGGCTAAGAATCTATTCGGAAGTGAGCCTGGTCGACGAAGATTTACGACTTGGTCTTGGCTCCAATTGAGCGGGATCTGCCTCGGTCACTACCGTTTGATCGAGCGCCGACGCCTGTGGACCCTGTTGAGAAGATTCAAGTTCATAGTGTAGGTTCCATCTGGAGAATGGTTGGGCAATTCTCTTGACCCCGTTGATGCCCAGACTGCTCGACCTTGCAGCGGAACTACGGTGGTGATCGCTGCTAGGCCTGGTAGAGTGTGGGTGCACCTATGGGACCCCTCGACCCTCTCCACCTGCCGTGATCATCCACACCACCACTGACAGCCGCCGTGCCCTCGGACGGTTCTTCTGCTATTACAGTGAATAAACCTGTTGCCGCCCACTCGCCATAGCTGCCTATCGTGTCGGCGTTGTGCGTTCTCCACTAACGTGCCGATTACGACCAGTTGCTAGTTGGAGCCGCGACTGCTGTCACTCTTGTTTTCCTCTTCTCTCTGCCCTTTACCAGTAGCTTCAGCATCGCCCTCGTCTCGTCGAGCTGCCGTGATCTCTCCGATGACTCTCTGCCACACCCGCTTTGACCACCGCCCACGTCGACGAAATCTTGCACCGCGAGCCAGGCCGACGAGGTACGCCGTCCTCTCCGTAGCTCGCTTATTTACCTTTCCAGTATATTTTCGTCTCAACTCCACCGCGCTTGGGCTAGGTAGGTGAGAGAGACAAACTGAGAGAAAACTACGACTTTGTGAGTGTCTTAATGGTACGGATGAGTACGTCTGTTACGTGCAAGTCCTACGAATAGAATCCGTTCGGCTGTTGATGCCTTCGTCGCTTCGACAAGGTTTGAGAGACCACTGTCGCCGTCACTCGGCGACCGCGTCCTAGCTTGGAGCTCGGCGCCTCTCTCGAGTCGGAGCCTGCACGTACGACACGTAGGACATCCATATTTGCATTGTAGTTACATTGATCCGTAATGGTTGCATCCGTCGGACGACGACGCCGTCGTCGTTCGATACCATCATCCTTTATCGGCATTGAGCCATCATACTCGGTGTCGATCGGAGGACGTCCGAGACGACATTAAACATCATCCTTCCTCTGGTTTCCAAATATTAAGAAACCTGAAATTGAGGTCCATGATTGTACAATTTCCTTCCCAGGTCCAAATAATTTGACCCTTCAATTCAAACATCAGCTACCGAATCTTAATTTGAAACATCTAGTTATGAATGTGACCTCATATTGACTCCTTGGGATTTTACATCATCTTCCAATTTTAGATTTACTTTATGACCGTAACATGATATTTATTGTCTCTATCCTCTCTCATTCCATCCAGAACTAAGTATTTGAATATCTAAGTCTTGGATTTTAATAAACTCCATGGAAGGTGATAAATAGTTCACTTGACTCAATGACTCAAGTGGGGTTAGTCTCAAATATCTATAAATACTGAGCATTGTTAATGAGATGTAATTAATCGTATCATGGTCCCCCTCCTTGGGTATGATCATGCCTTAGAAATTTTTTCCTCTCCACAACCCCCATGCTTTTTAGTTCACGAAGTTGATTATTCACCAAAGTCAAATAAAATATGAAATGTATAGTGCATGAGTTATAGGCTTTCAAATATGGAGCTTAAATAACCAAAATAACTCATATACGGATGGAAATTGAAAGGCTTAGTATAGATTCTTTGCAATGCATATTTTGCAATAACTTTTGTATTAATACATTAATAGTAGCATAAATATGCATAGATACATTCATAATGTAAGGATTATTCTAGGAGATATGTTACTCTCAAACTCAATGAGATGTTATGTACCTAGCATAGACTCTAGAATATATTACGTTGAGGTATTATTGTGACTACAAAGAAATTATAAATTAACTGATATCATGGATGCACTTTTAGATCTTACATTATCTCTAAGTACTACTATTGCTAACGTGTGAGAAATGAGGTAAGTGGGTGTACTGTAACATGCACATGAACATTTGTCATTATGTTATGAATATAACAAATGTAAATAATGCATTCTAACTTTTAATTTGACAACTATATATATATCATTGACATAAAACATTATTTCTTATTAAACTTTATAAGTTAATAAATAAGTAGAGATGATTCTGGATTTACTCTTTTATTTTTTATATTATAAGAAAACATATTTGGAGTTTTTATCATTTATTTTTAAAATAAATGATTTATTTAAATTAGGATTTGTGTTGGGTTTTATAGCCTTACTTTGATGAAAGGGAAGAAATTCACATGGTGGAATACATATACTTTATTTTAAAAAAATACCTAAAAAATGATGATCAAATCATGTGGGCGTGGACTGGATCCATGATTTCTAGTATGGTCAAGTGAGATGTGTTGAGCTGCTAAAGTATGCAACTTATACTTCATCTTGAGGAGCCCCATTCACACTCCATCATCATCACTACGCTCTCCCCATTGGATAGAGAACGGAGGGAGCCAAAGGGAGAAGGGAGAAGAAGAGGACGGGCTAATGATTCTGGTATGGCTTAATTGTCTTCAGGACCTTCTCATATATAAACCGAGTGTATTTTTCGTAAAAAATCCAAAAAGACCCTCTAGGTTCATGTATCGGTCTAGCTAATGATTACAGTTACCCAATAACTTTTATTTGCCTTCCAAATTAATTTACTATATCATCATCTATATTAATTATTGAGAAATAAATTTAAACCTATCGATGGCTCAAGTCTCTAGCCCATGGGGTTCTAAGTACACCATGTGCTCTAGAATATACAACAAAGTGTATTGACTCGCTCATGGTACATGTATGTCATCGGTTATTGTGTATGTATAGTCCCTCATCTTCTTGATGCTCCTAGGATGACTAAGGGTATGGTCAATTATCACACCCTAATCACTCATCTGAATGAGTAATAATGTGGTTGGAAATCATCAAAGAAATCGTCTCTAATATTCAACTACCTTGGCTAAGAACTGTATTGTATCATCTTCATGTAGTTGTCTCCTTTTAAACTAAGGCCGAACGGTTCCATCTTGACCATTCAATGATCTTTGTGAACTTCTAGCTGTACCGAAACTAAGACTGTTTAGAATTCCATGATTAAGCACTCGTAGGCCATAATCAAAACACAATCAGTTGTCCATAAGATGTCTTTGGTGTCTCAAGTAGAAGGACCAGTTATACAAATGTGATGTCAATCAACAACATTCACAGTTTGCATAATATCCTTCAGGGATTTTTATGAATCAATATAGTGAACCCTTTCTTCTACAGAGCAACCATTATCTATTATCCACACTAATGGCTAAGGAACAAGGTCATACTCATCATATGAGATAGACTAGATAGTGCTATGATATTTGCATATTTTGATGTCCTTATCGAGTATCCTTCGAAGTTGAATATGTGGAATGTGTGCTTGGCTTGCTGGAGTATATATTTCAATCGATATGTATTTTAAAGTCTTGTTTGTAGATATTTCAAGAATTATATTGGATATATGTATTACGCTACTTAATGGGCTAATAGACTTACAAAGCCTATATGAGTAGGTGAATGGGCTAATGTAGAAGGTCAAATGGGTTAATGGATGGATAAAATGGCTGAAAAGTAGGCGATGTTGACTCAGCTCAAACTGAGATCCACCAAAACTTTTAATAGACATGGGTGACACAGCCTTCAGATACTAACCACTTCACTAAATAAGTTCAAGAATTTGAGAAATATGTGTTGTTTGAGACTGATCAAACAACCTTGTTTCTTTACACATTTATGAATGTATCACCCCTATTATCATTTTCATGGCGATATATTTTAGTTAAATTAAACCTGAAAAGTCTAAGATATATCAAATCAGGGTATTATGCTTCTTTGAAAGTTGAGACATTGAAACTAGCGAGAGAAACAGATTGGGCATTGGAGTGTTGAAGAGTATCAAAATTGATCTTTAGTCAAGGGCACTGCCATAGAGAGGAATTTTTTACAGGCTTGAGAGTGGAAATTGACATTGATCGATCAAGATTTTCAGGAGAATCTACGCTACTTTCCATTTGTTACATATTTAAAGTCAAATTTTAGTCATTAAATATTAATAAACTGCTCCACTAGTAACATTTAGTCCATCAAACATGCAGAAGAATGTTTCAGAACTTATCATAGACAATTCCTACGCCCACAAACAAAATCACTTGGAGAATTTTTTATTAATGAACGAGCGATGTAACACGACGTGCCAAAGTCCAAGGATTTGTGTTACCCCACAAGGGGATGGACAAGAATGGCTGATGCAGCAAGATCAAAATGATGCATTCAATTAGTAAATTTAATGAGAAGTACAAGGGTATCTGCGTGATCCGAGGCATAAGCACAAAAGCAGACACGAGGGGTCAGGGTGTGGGCCGGCTCCCAATGACCCATGTGTTCAGCTCAAAGGCCGACGGTGTGGGGAATGTTCACCGTTTGTGAGCGTCCACACCCTTCACCATGAGCGACATCGATCCGACACCATCAAAAGAAAAAAAACCCATAATGCATGAACAGTGGCTAATCCTATAACACATGTAATATCTCTAGGGGCAATGGAGCAGTCGAAAACCGAAACTGATGAAGGTAATAATAAGGTTAATAAAAGGGGAAAATGAACGTGACCTCTAGGTGCAGCCTGGGTGCCCTAGGTGAGCCATAATTGTCGAGAGGGCTGGCGACGAGAGGGCCAGGATGAACCCAGCGTATGGTGGGCATGGGCCGACGTGATGCTTGTGGAACACAGGCATAGGCACAGACCACGATGCATGTATGTCGTCCTAGAGGGGTGGCGACAAGCGATGGGGCAGGATGTTGGGAGCATGCTAGCCTCATTGCTGGGGTGGGACGATGTCGTAGGGTCGTGGTGGAGCCCTCAGAGTACCTATTAAGACATTCCAGCGATTGGGACGAAGTCTGAAAAAGGGGGCCCAAAAGGACCGTGCGTTATTGCGATTGGAGCTGTGGAGAAAGCACGGTAAGGCTGTTGACCATGGCGGTGACACTGGGAATGGTTAAACGTGTTGTGCAGCACCACGGTAGCCACGCAGAATAGAACGGCCATCAATAGTGGCTGTTTTGCTGTCGCACATGGGCTAGGGTGTAGGAGAAAACCACTGTTTGATGGGGGACCATCCCGGAGACGTCACGACCGGACGACATCAGCCTCGCCGAGCTGCTCGCGCCGATGCTCGCCACCCAGGGTTTAAGTACCCCTCGTAAGCATCCCTATCTTACTTGCTTTTGTTTATGTTTTTGTTTGTATTTTTGGATTTCATGGACTGGGCCGGTGTTGGGCCTCGTCCTCTTCTTTTACTTTTAAGTTTCTATTTTATTTTCAAATTGTAAGGAGAGGCCAAACCACGTCTCACGACGGTTCGTCCTCTCCCCACGTTCACTTGGCACCTACCCTCACTATATAAGGGGATAGCATGCCCAAGAGAACACTTGAGTCATTTGTTGAAGAGATTTTCCCAACTTGTGTCTCCACTTATCGTAGAGATTAGAGTGTAGGAGGTTTGGCTAGCCTCGCCCACGTCGAGATCGCTCCGTGGTTAGAGCCCCGTCGTCACGTCGAGATCACTCCATGACGACGTGTTCAATCGTTCCGTCAATATCACTCCGGAACGATTAAAGATTCCAAGAAGTCGCCGCCGCCTGGAGCTGAAGAATCCTTTGTCGACACCACTCCGAAGGTGCCCGAGGTTCAAGAAACATCGCCGACGCTCTTCATTCCTGGGATACTCTATTCCACTCAGGAAGCCCTCCCAGAACTATCAAGAACTCCTCTTCTTGGAGGGTTCTTGGTAGTTACCCGTCAAGAATCCCTTTCTTGGCCCCAAGATCCTCCCGCCATCATCAACTCCACCACCGCCACCGCCCACCCCCGCGCTCCCCCTCTGTCAGCGGCCGCCGGCATCGCCCTCGACCCCGCTCGACCCACATCTGCGCCCACATGTGCCCTCGCACCGGCCTGCGCGGCTGCCCGCGTCTGTGTGCTCTCGGCGCTCGAACGCCGCGCGGCACCCCACGCCCACGCCCCTTTTTCCTCCCGCGGTCTCGCGCCCACTCGTGGCAGCGCGCCACTTGCCTGCCCGCGCCGCCGCGCACGAGCGCATTGGCCACGCTCAGCCCGCCCGCATTCAGACGCGCTCATCGGCGCTCGGCGCCCTGCACCCGCCCACGTCCGCAGGCCGCGCGCGCTCGTGCCCGTGCGCCCATCTGCGCCCGCGCGTCACGCGTCGGCCAGCACCCTCCCGCCACGCCATCACCCGCGTCTGTGGGTCTTCACGGTGCATGCTCCCGAGCTGTCCACCTAGCTCGTGTTTTCCTCAAGCCTGCATCGGTCATCCAGCTCCGCCGTCCGGCGTCTGATCCACTCTCGACTTTGATGTGACACAATTACGCCGTGGACTATCGACACATCAGGTACCCGCCCGTCTCCTCTCCATTTACTCCTGTATCATTACTTCGTTCAGTGTCGTCTTCTACTATCGCGCCCGCTGCCATTTTTCAAGCTAATCTATGGATAGGTTAGCCACCTTCGTTGAGATTTAGGATCTTTTCTTGTGGTTTAAAGGGTACTCGTTAACTTAGGCGCTGAACACCATAGGGCCGTCAAACGCCCCTCACCGCTTAGTCATCTAGTTGGTCAATAGGGTCATTGGGAGTCTGATCTCGGATCAATATCTTCCCCTTGATCGACGAGGACCTTCTTCCCCACCCGCGAACGACCAATTTATTGCTCATTCGACATTTCCTACAACAGCATACATTCATATCTTCACGAACTTATTCATTGCTTCCTGTGGCGTAATACGAGCCGACCTATCCCGGTAGGTTGTATTACATCACTATTGCTCTACGACATGGTGGGGATCACATTTCACAAGCCGAGGACCACAGATGTTACACCACAATCCCAATATTGGCAGGGAGCATCACATTTGCACGACACCAGTTTGCATGGTATAATGGGGCAGCCGTGACAATGGTGCAAGGTCAACAGTGATACGAACAGAGGCAAATTTCACCAGATTGTGATCAAACACCCGCGACAAGGCAGAAGGAACAACCCGATTATGGCTCATGGATGACCAATAACACAATCACGTAGAGTTTACGTTGGTGAAATTACTTCAAAGTACTGTTCTCCAGTGCATGAATGGAGAAGCTGAAAAGAAAGGGTAAATCCCACTACGGTCCTTCCAGGACATCAGCAAACTCTCAAGGATGCACCTTAGTGAAGGTATCGGTGGTTGACGCTCTCTTACTCCAGGAGAAGACTACGGTTTGGGATGGACTTTTCTCTAAGAGAAGAGGTTGGAAAGGTGATCGAACCCCAGAGGACCTCATAAATCGAAATTCTCATCTTCTCTTTTTTTTGGAAAACAAGGTCTGAGTCGGTCGATAGCCCTCCCTCCCCCTATATAGTAGAGGGAGGGGTTTGTTGGGTTCCATGCCTTGGTTTGTTCATGGAAAACACGTTCCATTGATGCGGAAGCACGTAGATCGATGCACAGTCGATCTTTAATATCAACATATTGAATGTAACTTTTTGGGGAACTTATTCCACCCTTGACATGCTCACTTTGAGATCGTTCCGAAGTTTTTACGCATCCAGCCGCTAGAAGAATCCATGGGATCACTCGCTGCTTGGCTCCACCTCTTCGTCTTCAACTCTTCTTCAAGACTCTCTCCTTGGTTGATGTAGAGAATGAAGAAAGGGAGGTGCTCCCAAATCAGGCTTGCATGGGTGCTTAAAATGAGACCCCTTTCCCTCTTTATGTTTCTCTTAAGTTTTTTCTCAAAAATCCTACGAAGTAAAATATATCAACCAATGTCTTATGACCTTATGCATGTGACCCTATAGGCCCATGTATCACTCTAGTTAATAACTTTGGTGGCCCAATAACATTTATTGACGAACCTTATTAATTAACTATATCAACATACATATTAACTAAATAAGGAATGATTAAACCCAATCGATAGGTTAAGTTTTCAGGCATGGGATGTTAAGCTACACGTGTTCTAGAAGATACTGAGTAGTCAGTAGATCTCCCATGGAATGTTTACCATCATCAGTTACCGTATATGTATAATTCATCATCTGCGCGAGACTCTCGAACATCGTAGGGTATGGTTTATCTTCAAACCCGAATCTGTCATTCGACCAGTATTGATGGGTAATGGGGATTATTGGAGAACGCCTTCTCTAATATCCTCACTACTCTGGCCAGGGATTTTTCTACATCATCTTTCCCGAGTCAATCTCCTCTTATACCGAGGGCAGATGGTCTCGTCTTGACCACACAATCAACTACGTAAGCTTCTTACTACTTCCAATCTATAACCTATTTGAATCCCATGACTAGAGGCTCGTAAGTCATAGTCAAAAATGTAGTCGTCCACTAACGAGATCTCCTTAGTGTCTCAGGTCAAGCGATCACTTATACAACCTTGAACTGAATCAACCTGATTGATGTTTAGGTATAATACCATTCAGGGATCCGTACGGATTAATTCAGTAAACTCTTTCTCAAAAGAGCACCCACTATCTGTCCTTAGTGTCGCCACACTAATAGCAACAGGATCATATATACTTATCGTATGAGTAGGGTCAGCTAAGGCTATTCTATTTGGATAATTCGATGTCCTCGACTATTCATCAAATAATAATATTTGGAATACATATTTATAAACTAGTGATCATTGTATTATGATCTCATCATAATCCACTGTGTCATTGCACCAATGAATGAACTTCATTAAAAACATCACACGAAATAATAATGAAGATAAATTTTTTATTCAATGAGCTTAAATTAACATGGTAGTGTGATTGGCTTGACGACCACATGGCTGGGTTTGGCCTAATGGGCCTCTATTCGGGGAAGAAGCCCAACAATGGATTCTCCCCAAAAAGTCTAACCAAACAAAACAAAATAAAACACAACGAAAGGGGGAGGCCCGTCACGCAGGATGGGCCTCCTTACAGTCCAATAGCGAACAATGTACGACCAAAACAATGCAAAGAAGGGACCCGTGCATGGGGAAAGGCCTCCATAAAACCAAAAGAAGACACAAACACATAATAAAATGATGCGAATGCAGTTTCTCAAACCTGGTAGCAAAAACTTGGGTTCTTCATGTCAGCTCGGGCTCTACGACATGGCTGATCACGAGTCTGGACTTGCTCAACTAGATGGTCCTCCATTATCGCCCCGGGGTGAGAAGAACTCGGCTTCAATGAGTTATAGTCAATGATATATTTACGGGGCTAGACAAGCTCTCGCCCGAGTCGAAGAAGATCTGCATTTGAAATTCAAGGGTCAACGGTTGGCCCTACCAATGCACAAGAAACTTGTGGTTCACCCGCTCCCATGCAGCGTTAATTACCTCCTCTAATACCTATTCAGCATGCTCATGCCTCACTATGGATAAGACAGGAGGGGATAACGGGTGTCTATTTCTCACACCACTACTAAGGCTTGAGGGCTGTGAGACTCAAGAATGGGTGGCATAGGATGGTATCGTACCAGATTGCTATCGTTGAAGGTGGGACAGGTCCCCTAGTCTGGAAGAATACCCACAACGTAGGCATTCTTGCCGACCACACGGCCCATTAGGGAAGGCTCGACGCTACGAATATGAAGCTTCGTAGCAACCCCCGGGGAGGATCTCTCGTGCCTCAACTTGACCATGACTAGATCTCCCTTAGTGTAGCTAACTAACCTACGACCCACATTAGCAATGACCTTTTACTTCTCGTTTTGCATGATGATGCTAGTATGAATGTCACGATGCATGTCCCTAACATGATGTGCAAATGCAATGCCATCCTCAGAGGCTCTAGAATGATGTTGTACAGAAAGGAGGTCTAAGGGCCTATGAGGTACCTAGCCATATAAAATCCTGAACGGCATGTGACCGGTGGTACGGTTCACAAAAGAGTTGAAAGAAAACTTGGTGCGGGGGAGAACACAATCCTAGGTGGTGAGGTTATGCCCCGTGATGGAACGGAATACATTTCCTAAACTACAGTTGATTACCTCCATTTACCCATCTGTTTACGGGTGAAGGTAATAGAGAATTTGAGGTTCATTGCCATCAAGACCCATGAGGTTTTCTAGAAATAGCTAGTGAAACGTACATCACGATCTGACAGGATCGATTGTGGTAATCCGTGCAAGCGGACGATCACATCAAAAAATAGGAACGCTATTCGCGAGGCGTCCGACATCTTTGAGCAGAGTATAAAATGATGGAGTTGTACCTTAGGGCAGTGTTGGATATATCAAGAACAAAATCGATGCTAACGTCCTCCTATATGTGTCTTGGTTAGGATAGGGGCGTATAGAGCCCGGCGTTTTGCTTCATCATCTTGGCCATGGAGCAGGTAAAGCAACGTAAAACAATCTTCCATGATGTCTCTTATCAACGACTGCCAATAGAACTAGTACTCTAAGGATTGGATGTTCTTGTTGACACCAAAATGTCTACTAAGACCACCCTTGGTTTAAGCAAAACAAAACAAACTAAAACACGACCAAAGGCGGAGGCCCGTACGCACGCTATAGGGGCCTCCCTACAGTCCAAGAGCGAACAAGGTAACACCAAAACAATGCAAAGAAGGGACTCGTGCATGGGGAAGGGCCTCCAAATCAAAAGAAGGCACGAACACGTAATAAAATGACGCTAATGCAGTTTCTCAAACCTGGTAGTGAAAACTTGGGTTCTTCACGTCGGCTTGGGCTCCGCATAGCGTGGTTGATGACCAGTTTGGACTTGCTAAACTTGATGGTCCTCTATCAACAAGTGAGACAATTCTAATGCAAAAAAGTCTCTAAATGAGAAGAATGGATTCAAATAGGACAACAGAGCTGTGATTTAAAATTTCAACTCAAACATGAGCTTTGGTTTTTTTGGCTGAGTGCCTAAGATATGTTTGGAATAGGTCCTTGAAATTTTCTTCAAGAGATATGTTCATAACTATGACTTTAATATAGATGTATCTTTTACAATCATAGGAGAGATAGAGAATGGTGCATCATTTTTCTACACGTTTAATATAATCCCTTATGTTATCTTGAATATTCTCACACCCTATAGTCTAAGACTCACTGTATTTTCCAACAAAGACCATAAAAAATAAAAAATAATTGTTTTCCTCAAAGAAACATCTTTTAGTATTTTGTACCAAAGCTTATATTACTTAGATAACCATCTTGTTGTAGCTTATAAATCTAAAAATGACGATCTACTGTTTTGTGGCCCATTTCAAGTCCAAACCTCTTAGATACTGTCTTTTGATGTGATTACTAGTCGTCAAAGCTTATTTAATGTGACTTTTATCTGAAAATACTATCTTTGATGTAATTATATCTGTTAGAGTTATAGTGCAAGGATGCGGACAGGATGGTTTTTTCATCCCAGGACAAAAGAACCGTCCCATCTATGGGAGTGGACGAACTCCGAAATGGACATTCATCTTGGGACAAATAGATAAGACGATTTTCATCACGTCGGACAAACAAACCAGGCTGTCTAGAGGTCTCCGATGATGGACGGTCAAAGATGGACAAAATTTTTTCAGATTCTCCTCTGACGGTTGAGATCTTGCCATGTGGCATCAAAATATCAATTCCTTGGCATTTTGTATCAAATTCCCTGCATTTTTTGCGCACTAAAACTGACAAATTTTTGATATTTTGCTTTCTCTCTTCTCCGTATTTTTCTAAAAAACATAGAGAAATCCATGTTAATTCAATGAAACCTTAGAACTATTTTTATTGGATATTTAGGCCTGCAACATGGGACCAAGAGCTTTTTAGGGCATATTTGCAGCAAATTTTGAAAAAGTGTCCCTCCGATTCTCAAAATTACTAGTAACTCTTATTTTTCTTATAGTTGTATCCTTTTCCTATTTAAATATTTAATTCCTCGGCAATTTAATTACCAACAAATCAAGAAATTTCTAGAAAAAAATAAAAAAATCATTATTTAATCTACACATTAAATTGCAGTAAAATTTATTTTTAGACATGTCATCATCATTTTAATATAGTATTCAAAGCCCAAATGAATTGTGTAAAATGAATATTGAAGATTAAGCTTTAAGGACATTTTTAGCACAATGCTTTATTGTGTGTTTTGATGAATGTTCAAAGTGATGCATGCCTCAATATGGTTTGTGATTAAAGCACAATAGGCCTTCAGTCAAGTAGTTGACTGATTGTATGTGAAGATAAAATAAGAGCCTTGGATATATTAAAAGGCTACTTTGTTTGACCATACAGTCAACAAGTCAATTCATGTATTTAGGACTTGTAAATTTATGACATGAAGATAAACATAGTTTTTACCACTGTTCATGTATTTGTGTGAATTTGTCCTCATTTGGTTTGTTGAATAACTTGTTCAAAATTTTAATTACTACATTCGAGTATTTAAGACTGTATTTATTGATGATTTAATAAAAAATAGTTACTAGAATATATTATTATCCAATAGCGCTATCTTTATTTATATGATGTGGAAAACATATCCCACCGTTTAATCGTATTTTAAATCTCAAGTCCTTGGCATAATGACTAGTTTTTGTTCTTAACTCTTAAAAGGTATTTTGAATTGATGGCAAAATTGTAACTATAAAAAATATAAATTTATATGATTATTATTTTATATTGCTTAATCATAACCAATGAATACGACTGGTGTACTTTTGACATATTATTATTATGCCATCTTGGATTCCCAAGTCCATATATGCAGTTGTGAGCCCTAACTTCAAACTCCCTTCTCCTTGCCCTTTGAAAATCGCAGTCCAAAAGCTAGAAAGATCTCTCAATTCCTAAAGCTATTTTCAAGAAGTTTTTGCATTATTTGAAGGAGACATTTGTTTCTAACATCAATCCAAGTCCATACAACTTGTAACAATGGTTTTTTGGTGCAGGGTATTGCAAGATTCAAAGAAAAGAAGACTGGGATCCAAACTTCACACATCCTCGACCAAGTTATAAGTTTATAATTTTTAGGACATTTTTTATATTGATTTTGAGCTTTCTCCGACATAAGAATAGTTTCTAACATCCATAAAAAAACAAATAAATTGGAATTGCATCATTTGGTTGAGTTTGGAAATAGTAACACGGGTTTAAAGTTGGACATCATGGAATGGAGCTGTAAATAAAGGGCGTTGAAAGATTGATCTCTGGAGATTTATCTGATTTATTTTTGAAAACTTTGTTGAGATAAGAGTTGTGAGAAATGGTGTTGCAAAACCATTACACGTGGAATCATTGCATTTGGTGCAGGGTTGAAATGATATTGGAGTCTTACGCAGCAAAGGTCTAATGTGAATAAAGAACTTCATCCATAGGAAAACGTGAAAGAGAAGAGGACTGAAGAAAGAATGACAACAAACAAGGAAGTATTACTGAAGGAGAGTAATTGTTATATTTATGAATCTTTATCTCTGAATTAATAAAAATTTTACATAAAAATATTATTGTGGAAATACTTAAAATTGGTCCTTATCTTGAACACTATTTTAAGTAGCCATCAATACTAAGTGTTGTGGAGGATAATACATTATCCATAAATATACTGCTATTTCTAGATCTTTTTGATCACTCAGGTTAAGGCTTTGGGGGCCATCAAAAGAAGGCTTTGGGGGTCAAGCTGAAGTAGATCAAGCAAGGTCATTCCGTGGAAGCCTATGAGGGTCGAGGATGACAAAGGTTCTTCGACTTTTTATTTTTTCTTCGTATCCTTGTTTAGCCCTATTTCCAAGTGTCGAAAATTCTTTATTCAATCCTCTCATTATTTAAGGATAAAAATTATTTAAGACATGCCATTATCATTTTATTATAGTGATTCCAACCTTAAATAAATTGCATCAAATGAAGAGTTTAACAGATAATCAGGGTAAAATCAGAATTTTATTTTTGGGTTATAATTAGGGCGAACTGAATAGTTAAACAGAGAATTTTAATTTCCATTTAATCTTCGAATAAAGCTCCCAAAAAGCAATAAACTTACATAGAAATGTTAAAATTTCATTATTTAATTCCCAGATTTGTGAACAATACAAATAACGTTTAAAGACACCATTATCATTTAAATGGAGTTATTCTAAGCTTATATAAATTGCATAAAAATTATAGTTTAAAAGATAATTAAGGTAAAATCAGAATGTTACAAGTCATGACCGTCTCTTTATTGTTCTCGCTTATTGGTCATGACCGTCTCTTTATTGTTCTCTTTCTGTACATCTATTTTTCTATCTGTGGATAGATCCATTTATATATTTTTCTCTCTATCTAAAATTGAAAATTTTAATGGAAAATTGCAGAATTTCTTACGCAGACCCTTTCAAATGTGGGTAGGACTTAAAATCGAAGCGCATGTATGCAAAGTTAAAAATGTTTGTTTTTCTATGGCTAAATCAGTCATTCATCCACCACGTCAAAGAAGGATGAGACATAGTCAGTGCTCATTCAGAATCTAAGACAAAATGTAGAGTAGAGTTCACTCAGCTGTCCATCCAGCTTACACAAAAGCATCTTCACCATGGTGTAGAAGGGCGGTGTTGAAATGGCCTTGTCATCCTTGACAGATTTAGGCAGTTTGTACTGACGCCCAAAGAATAACATAACTGCAGAAAATTAAATCTGTAAAGAAACATTATTACAAGACCACAACTTACCTCGTCACTGGTTCGACCACCAGACTTGCAGCTTGTCAATACTCTTGGCCTCAGAGACCTCCACTATGAGGATTTCTTCCGTATATGCGATAAGATCCCTTAGCTCCGCTCTGATGGGAGATCTCTGGTTTTTCAATGCCCTTGCATGGGCCCCTGATATCGCTTTACGCTGGCTATTCCATCATCATCTTCACACCATTCTACGACCAGACCCTTGAGCAACACACCGTCATAGAGGAAGATTTACTCTAACGGTGAACTGAGGAGCACACCGACCTACCCTATTGCCAGAACCACCACCAACCCTATAGTTTGTTCCACTAGTTGATGTGAAACATTTTGTAGGAATCATTTCTATATGGATTTCACTAGCTGCACTATCCTGCCCATCTACGATGAGATTTCTGATCCTATGAGTGCGCCCCCACCCCGGACTGATGACCGAGGGCAGGATGTAGTACAACCAGCACCTACGCTGGCACTAGGCTCCCACCCCGCCCCAGCATAGGCGGATGACTTTGTTCAACACCCCTAGAAGGCGCCAGCAAAAGATAGCTCGGAGTCCCCGCTCCTCCTTGATGTGCCACCTTGTCAGGTCGAGCCGTTGACTCGCGCCCCTATGAGCCACATTAGACGATGCACGCCACAGACCAAGTGATACCACCCAACGTGATGCCATGAAGATGCGTATTACTACGAGGACCGGCTAGTGCACTATCCAGAGTTGAAGTTCCTGCCACGCGAAGAGACATCCACTCTGGTCACATATCAGTCAGAAGGACCCCCCCACAACTATCAGGGCCGACCTTATGAGCCAGCCACGGCCACGTATCCAAGTCATGATACCTACATCCCGCTGTATGCGGGGGGTCAACCACAGGCATACGAGGAGCCGTACTATCCACCGGCTCCTCAGGATACTTTGGCACCGTACGGGTCAGCGCCAACTCATGCACCACCTTACAGTCAACTCGACTACAACGAGGCGCCTCCGTGCCCTCCCGGCACCATTTCAGCTGGCTTACATGCTGGAACCGACATACACGCTGACACAACCTACACGTCGGAGTCGACTTACACGACACCGCCACCCTATGCGCCACGCGGCCCATACGCTGCCTTGGCATCCGCCTTCATTCTGTCAAAGCTGCGGTCGTGACGCCCTATGCACCCCTGGCCCAGTACGACTTGTACCATCAGCCGACGCCACCCATGCCAAGAGCCGTAGACATGCCGCCGTGATGACCGGTCCCACCGGATTATCATCCGTTCTTCGGGCCCCAGCTCGAGCACCGACACCAGAGCCCCAAGATCCCTATGACCCCCGGGACGTCTAGCGACATGAGCCACCCTTTCATCACTACAACAACGATGATAGGGATAGTAGACGGGAAGCTCATTGAGCCATGATTCAAAAGAGCTCTGAATGGAGGTCCTCGTCTATGAGGGGACGCGGAATCTGAAGGATTACACGGGCTGGGAGCTCCACCTAGAGAATTACTTCCAATGATACAGTATGGACGATGACCTATATGTCTCATACGCCGAGGCCAGACTAAGAGGTCAGACCAAGATATTCTCGAAGAACAAAAAGGATGCCGCGAGGTGACGAGGGGATCCACCGATCACTTGGGAAGAGATGTCTAGAAAGCTTAATCATAAGTATATCCCTAAGCTCTATCTAACACGGCTCCTTTTAATGTGGATGAATCTCAAGCAAGGCAGGTGAAAGGTAGGTGATTACATTGAGGATTTAGAGGAATATCGCATGCGCTATCGCTTTGTCGATAGCCCACACATCCAGATTGCCCTTTTTGTGCATGGTCTTTGTCCCAAATTAGGCGCTATAGTATTGGAACAGAATCCGATGACAGTAGATTAGGCCTATAGTATCGTAGAGAGTAACTAGTACTCCTTCGAGGATACGAGTTCGGCGACGGCTCCGACTACCCGTACCATGTCTACCGCCACAAAGACAACTACCAGAACGCCCTTGACCATGAGTGGGACAAAAGGGTTACCCCCTACTCCTAGGAACACCACTCCCCCACTAACGACAACCACTGCGGTCCCTGCCGCCTCGTTTGTCGTCTCGACGGCTCGCACCCCGAACATCAATCCCGAGCAACTTAAGTGCTTCAAATGCAACGGACACAGTGATAACATGCAATTTTATCATGCAAAATCATGGAATTTATAAGAAATTTTCACCTAAAACATTAATATTGCATGTTATCATTATGAAAATATAAGCAATTTCCAAAAAAGTTGATTTTTTACAATTTTATGAATTTTTAGTTAATTATGCACAATTTTCTGATTTTTATTTTTATGGAAAAATGATTTTTAAAGTCAAAATATATTTTCAAATGAATTTATTTCAGTTGAAAATATATTCTTATAATTTTTATGATTTTTTCACATTTTTTTAGAATTTTTTGGAATGATTTCGAGCAAGAAATGAAATTTATTTCATAAAAAAATCATTCTCGGACTTTTTATTCATCACAGGCGTAAATATCGAATTTTTATTGTTTTAAGGGCACTTTTTGATTTTTAAACCGCGAGGGGTTTTTACAATTTTCAGGCGATTTCTATGGTTTTTCTTTGATTTTCCGGCGATGCGTGGCGCCCGCAGAAGGCCACGTCGCCTCTGTTACAAAGCGGAAAAATTCCGCTTTTCTTTAAAAAAAAAAAAAAAAAAAAAGCGAGTGGCGTGGCGCAACCAGAACGCGCCACGTCACCCGTACTGTTCATTTTCGGAGAAAATCGGCTATTTTCGAATAAAAAAAAATATTTCTGCCCTCTGTGCATAGCGCGGTGCGCGCCACGCACAGAGGGCCACGTGTCGAGCTCTCGCGCCTTGAGCGCTTTGTACTCACCTCTAGTGTGCAAAGCACACTTATCACTAACTGAAATTTTTCTGTTATGAAGGGGTACGTGGCGCAAATTGGAGGCTTAGCGCTTGAACAAAGGGCCCACCGCGCGGCGAATCAGAGCGCGCCACGTGGATCGGCTAACAACCTGAGGAGAGAGAAATTCAAAAATAGGCCTAAATCTTCAAAAAATCATAACTTTTCACCCTGACATCCAAATGACCTGAAATTTTCAGGATTTGTTTGTAATAATCCTAAACACCTTTCTGAGCCAAGAACACTATAAATTGGGCTCAGAAAGGTGGCGAAAGAGAACTTTGATTTTGAGCTCCAATACAATTGGCCTGGAGGACACAGCTTATTTCAACAGTTCAGATCCGGATTGGGGCCTCTCCAAAGTCTTGTAAGTCTTCATACCTCTTCAGATTCGTGATTTCTTGAAGTTCTAACACGCCAAGGCATAGGCGAAAGGTATATGCCCTAGATTCATGAATTTTTAGAGAGAAGCAGAGGATCTTTGGTTAGAAACCAAAAATTCTATCTTAGGAGTTAGATCTAATCATAATTCAACATTTTCTATCAGTTAGATCTGTCAATTTTGAACAAATCTGACTGTTTAGACAAAAATCCCCAAATTTCATGCACTTTCTCTCTCTAGATTAAACTTTCACTTTCTCTCTCTAAAATTCAAAATTCAAGTTTCAATTCTTTAATTCTCATCAATCTGAACTTCCACACAAAATTTCATTCAAAAATTCTCTCATTCAATACCTTAATCCTAAAAATTTCATAAACTCTCTTAATTTTCTCTCTCTTCAAGTCTCTTACATTGAAATTCCACTTAAATTCACTAATTCACTCAGAAATTCTTGCAGACTGCCTCTCTAGGGTTCGACTCCTTACTCATCATTTTACTAAAATCTAAATTGAGAAGGGAATTATAAATTTCATTGCATAAGCCTAAGCAAACAACGACAAATTAGCGATTATAAACCGTAAAATTTAGGCTTATCAATTGGCGCCGCTGCCGGGGAGGCACAGTGATTGCAAAATTTCTAAAATTAATGTTTCAGTTTTTGCTGTTATATTTCTTGAATTGACATGACAGTGCAGACTCTGAAAGTGTGGATACATGAGGCTCCAATTAGGTGAATTCTTGACCTACTCTTTCAATTTTGCACTCTTTTATCATCTTGGTTGTTAGATTGATAAAGTTTCAGAGGAAAATATTTTCTATGAATAATCATGTCTAATAATTTTCAGAAAACTCCAAATTGTGGTCAATATAACCAACATAATAATCATGTAAATTATTTCTCTCAATATCAAAATGATTACATGTATGATCCAAGTGCAAGTGATTTTACATACAATGATCATCATTTGAATTCTAATTATTTGTCTCAAAATTCATTTAATTCTTGTGCTTCCAACTCATTTAGTTATCATGCTAATGAAAATCAGTCATCTAGATCACCGCATTATCCTTTCAATGATGATTTTCATACTCATGAATCTCCTACTCATGAATCCCATTCACATGCTTATTTTCCTACTTATGAATCCCATTCACATCCTTATAATGGTTTCAATAAGAAATATAGAGACTCTTATCCTAAATCAACTTATTCTGAAAAACCTGAACAGATGAATCATCACTCAATTTATGGAATTCAAAATCATGAGAATAATAATTTTATGAATTCCAAGCATTATTCTCCAAGTCATTATAGCATAGACAAGTGTGATCATAGTTCTTCGTTTGAATTACTCCATGGAACAACCCAACATAGAAGTCATCTATTAAAGGGAAATATTGGGTTTGTAGAGGATAATCATGAAAATGATCTTAAATGGTTGACATATTTTAGTGATCATGGTGAGTTTTTGAAGTTGAGATACTTTGAAGGCATGATTATGCTACAAAATGAAATCAAATATAGCTTTCCGGAGTTAAGAAATGATAGGCAGAAAGTTAGCTTTATTTCTGAAATGTCAAAAGCCAATGATTTAGTTTCAAAGTGGTGGAATTCTTTAGAAAGGGATTTTACTAATGAGGAAAAATTTTATCTTTTAAGGAAAAAACAGTGGATTGAAAAAGAGTGTGGAGAGATATTTAACAATTATATTTTTCGTGGCACATATGAAACCAAAGGGACTGATTTTCGTAAAAATTATGATGATGTTTCAATTTTCCCTGTTGTTGATAGATGTGATATTTCCACTGATGATAACATTGATCCCAAATTGTTGTCATTTTCCAGGGACAAAACTGAAGAATTTGAAGAAAGGGAGAAGAAAAGGCAAGAAGAAAATTTTGAACTTTTGAGGAGAATAGAGAAATGTGAAAAAGAGCTTGAAGAAAAGTCCAAAAGTAAAATCATGGAAGGTCCTTTCTCAACTCATAATTTGGTTGATGTCGAAAATACGCTGCATGAACATAGCATTTCATCACTCGTAGAGCCTTATAGTAAAAAACATGATGAACTCAATGATCCTAATGAGGAGACGAATGAAAGCGAAGGATATGAGAAGGACGATGAGGAAATCGATGAGCTTAAATCATCTCATGACTTCATTCCATTTGTCTGGGATTTAGGATTTAGGGTCAAAACAGACATGGAAAATTATATGAGTGATGACGATGATACTATTTCAGATCTTCATCTACTCTTCTCGGAAGAAGTGACTGTCAATGATGATAATAATCTTTTAGAAGTGCAAGATGAAATAACAGCAAGTAATGTGGATCTTAATGATGACTCATTACAGATTTTTGATGAAAGAGAGCTAAACAATTCAAATGAGATGATTATGGACAATACAATGGATATTGTTGAAATTAGTGGAGGAAGAGAAGTAAAAATGAGAGAAATTTTAGTTAACAGTGACCAGTTGAGACACCCATGTATTTTCTGGAGAAAAAACAAATTTTCTGTCTTAAATGTCATTCATCATTTAGGAATCAAGCCAATCCATGAAAAATCCATCATTAAATACCTTGATTTTCATTTACCTTCCATCTTAGACAAAGGTATCAATGGATGCATTACAATTCCACTTGTAAAGAAAATATTTTTCACAGACTGGCATAATCATTTATTTCAAAGTTCACTTTTCCATGTGATTATCCATATTCTCTTAAACAACTTTTCTTTAAAAGGTATGCATCGAAATACAACTAAACGAAAGATACTTTTGTTTAGTTTGAATGACTTGAAAGCTTTTAAAGAGAATCATTTTAAAAGGATTTCATCAAACTATTCAATACTTAACCCATCAAATAACAGGTCTCTGAAAGGTAACACATTCAGCCTCTGAGGTAACAAATTTAATTAAATAAAATTCTCATTTCTAAAGTTTCTTTCCATATTTTACTTCTCTTAATAAAAGCTACTCTTTCTGTTAGTTCTTTTTATGCTTTGTATCGCTATTTCTATAAGTTTGCTGCTAATAAATTTTTTTCTTGGTAGTGATCAATACTTGTTCTAATCCTTTAAACGTCTACCAGATTTTTTTCATGCTCTAGTGCGCCTTGGAATTGTCAGAAATGTCACCTTGGTCGGTTTGAAATTTCTAACCCCTACCTTATGAAATTTAAATTCTTATTCATGCATGAGGACATTGCATCATCCAAGTAGGGGGGAGAGGGGTGAGAAAACTTTATTAAATGGCTAAGATCACTATTTCTAATTACTTTGGAAATATATTCCCTTTTCACAATTACTTTTGATCTTAATTGCAAGAATGAAGCAAAAAAAAAACAATTTTTTTTTAAGGGATTACTCCCTTGTGGTGGCATGTTTTCTTGCTTTATTTGTTTTCTTTGCTTTTAAGTGATAAGAAATTGAGAAATATCTTCCATTTACTGTTTGCAACTCCTACCACTTGATTTTTTCTGCATTTATGACCATGAATGAATAGTAGAGAGGAAGAACTCATATTTTTTTACCTAGTGGTGAGGTAGATGTTTCTTCGATTGTAATCAACCATAACCCAACTTTGATGAGAACTTTTTTATCCTTGAGCATAAAAATGTGTGTAGAGAAGTTAGGCTTTTCAAGCGGATCATGAGCATGTTAAGGAGGAATAAAGTATGATTTTAGGCAATGTGGGAGTCATTTCTAAGTTGTTGAGATAACTTTTTGAAATGGTTGAGAAATCCTCGAGATTCTTGAAGGTTTGGTAAACCACTAAGACTTCAAGGTTCATAAAAATTCTATTTCAAAAACACTCTAGCTTGACCAAGTCGTTCCTTCCCCCCTAGAAAAAAGGACGTAATAAACCCCAAAAGGTGAAAATCTTCAAGGGAACTACGCTGTCAAATCTACATTTGCAACAAAAAAAGAGTGGGTTAGTTGCAATGGCACATGTACAGTGAAATAAGTGGCTCGGCCGCAAATAAGTGCCCCCGCAACTAGCTAAGTGAGAATTTTGAAAGAATTTTTTCCAAAAAAAAAAAAAAAAAAACTGCAATTTGTAGAAATGAGACAAGCACCTTGCCCAAAAATCTTTTATAGCCTAAGGGAAATAAAAGTCCAAAATCTAGGGAGGGGGAATTAATTTTCAAATCTTCTTTTCTTCTAATTATGGCCTTGAATCATCTTAGTGAATCTGGACATAAGGAGTCTCGGATATTTCCCTTATTCGATTAGTTATCTTTTGATGATAAATATTTGATCCTTGCATTCCTGCGAAGGTTAATGCCTAATTTTCATGGTTATTTTCTTCTCAAGATGTGATTGATATTATAAACACTTCATGCACATCTATTCTTATTTTCATGGATAAAGAAGGAAAGTCAAAGTGAATTGAATGTCATTGCTCAGGGACTAGCAATGTTTAAGTAGGGGGGTATGATAACATGCAATTTTATCATGCAAAATCATGGAATTTATAAGAAATTTTCACCTAAAACATTAATATTGCATGTTATCATTATGAAAATATAAGCAATTTCCAAAAAAATTGATTTTTTACAATTTTATGAATTTTTAGTTAATTATGCACAATTTTCTGATTTTTATTTTTATGGAAAAATGATTTTTAAAGTCAAAATATATTTTCAAATGAATTTATTTCAGTTGAAAATATATTCTTATAATTTTTCTGATTTTTTCACATTTTTTTAGAATTTTCTGGAATGATTTCGAGCAAGAAATGAAATTTATTTCATAAAAAAAATCATTCTCGGACTTTTTTTATTCATCACAGGCGTAAATATCGAATTTTTATTGTTTTAAGGGCACTTTTTTGATTTTTTAAACCGCGAGGGGTTTTTTACAATTTTCCAGGCGATTTCTATGGTTTTTCTTGATTTTCCGCGATGCGTGGCGCCCGCGAAGGCCACGTCGCCCTCTACTGTTACAAAGCGGAAAAATTCCGCTTTTTCTTTAAAAAAAAAAGAAAAAAGCGAGTGGCGTGGCGCAACCAGAACGCGCCACGTCACCGTTACTGTTCATTTTCGGAGAAAATCGGCTATTTTCGAATAAAAAAATATTTCTGCCCTCTGTGCATAGCGCGGTGCGCGCGCCACGCCTGAAGGGCCACGTGTCGAGCTCTCGCGCCTTGGCGCTTTGTACTCACCTCTAGTGTGCAAAGCACACTTATCACTAACCAAATTTTTCTGTTATGAAAGTGCGTGGCGCAAATTGGAGGCTTAGCGCTTGAACAAAGGGCCCACCGCGCGGCGAATCAGAGCGCGCCACGTGGATCGGCTAACAACCTGAGGAGAGAGAAATTCAAAAATAGGCCTAAATCTTCAAAAAATCATAACTTTTCACCCTGACATCCAAATGACCTGAAATTTTCAGGATTTGTTTGTAATAATCCTAAACACCTTTCTGAGCCAAGAACACTATAAATTGGGCTCAGAAAGGTGGCGAAAGAGAACTTTGATTTTGAGCTCCAATACAATTGGCCTGGAGGACACAGCTTATTTCAACAGTTCAGATCCGGATTGGGGCCTCTCCAAAGTCTTGTAAGTCTTCATACCTCTTCAGATTCGTGATTTCTTGAAGTTCTAACACGCCAAGGCATAGGCGAAAGGTATATGCCCTAGATTCATGAATTTTTAGAGAGAAGCAGAGGATCTTTGGTTAGAAACCAAAAATTCTATCTTAGGAGTTAGATCTAATCATAATTCAACATTTTCTATCAGTTAGATCTGTCAATTTTGAACAGATCTGACTGTTTAGACAAAAATCCCCAAATTTCATGCACTTTCTCTCTCTAGATTAAACTTTCACTTTCTCTCTCTAAAATTCAAAATTCAAGTTTCAATTCTTTAATTCTCATCAATCTGAACTTCCACACAAAATTTCATTCAAAAATTCTCTCATTCAATACCTTAATCCTAAAAATTTCATAAACTCTCTTAATTTTCTCTCTCTTCAAGTCTCTTACATTGAAATTCCACTTAAATTCACTAATTCACTCAGAAATTCTTGCAGACTGCCTCTCTAGGGTTCGACTCCTTACTCATCATTTTACTAAAATCTAAATTGAGAAAGGAATTATAAATTTCATTGCATAAGCCTAAGCAAACAACGACAAATTAGCGATTATAAACCGTAAAATTTAGACTTATCACACAGCCATGGACAGTCTGACTTCCCCTCACTCTTTTACATGGACTATAGTGGGAATCTGATTGACCCGCCACCAAAGGATGACGTCAAGGTAGACGTCTACCGAGGAATGTGCCCAAAAGAAGGGATCTATGAGGAACCATTAGGGTAGATCGCGCCTGCTGTTCCGACACCCATCTCACCCATGGTGAACTTTGGTATTCAGTAGGGCACCACCCATCGTGACATCCCGAAGGTCCAATGGCCCACCCCGATCACGACACCCGTCAGGACCCCGACGTACCCTACACCATCTTTGGCACCTCTGGCCCACCAGCCTATGACAATATCAAGGGTTTCCTCATCATGACGGCCCATTGTGGCAGTTATACTACCGCCCCTGAGGGCATAGCAACCACCCGCGCCATTCAATTTTGTGTAGTACACCTCTATCTTCTACGACTAAGTCAAGATCGGGGGATGTACGTTCAAACTTATCAATGCAGTCTCCGAAGACACTGCGACGAAACTCAGCCTTGCCCTTATGCCACATCCAGCTCCTTACAACATCTCGTGGATTGATGCTTCGACCCTACCTGTACGACCCCAATGCCACGTGCCGTTAAAGATTAGTACCTAAGACGAGCACGTGCTGTGTGACGTCCTATCCATGAAGATTGGTAGCATCATACTGGGACGACCATGGGTGTACGATTACGATGTCCAACTTTTAGGAAGGTCAAACACATGCTCCTTCATGTATGGAGGGCGCCAATTGATTTGGTATCCCGCGATACAAGCGTCGACACAGTCAGTACAGACTATCTCAACCCTGGCTCCCGTGTAAAAGTTTGTATATTCTGACGAGAACTTGATCAAGAGCATGATGACCTACCTGTATGCTTGCTCTCACTCAGGATGTTCCCTCTAAAAGACTGCCACGGGCACCCAACTGGCCTGATGCACTCGAGGTGGCATAACTCATGTCTGACTTTGGGAATGTCTTCTCCAAAGAGCTCCCTAACGAGCTCCCACCCATGCAAAGCATTCAGCATGCCATTGGTCTAGTACGCGGAACCTCGCTCCCGAACTTGGCACACTACCAGATGGACCCGGTAAAATACAAGGAGCTGTATCAGCAGGTAAATGAGCTTCTAGCCAAAGGCCTTATCCGAGAGGATCTCAGCCCATGTAGCATTGCAACATTACTCACGCCAAAGAAAGACAGCACCTGGCGCATGTGTTGCAACTCATGTGCCATCAACAAGATTATCGTGAAATACCATTTTCCCATACCACGAGTGCAGGACTTATTCGATCAGATGGCCGAAGCATCTATATTATTGAAGATTGATTTTCATAGCGGATACCATCAGGTTTGCATCCGACTAGGAGACGAATGGAAAATGGCTTTCAAGATCAAGGATGGCTTGTTTGAATGGAACATCCTGCCATTTGGGTTCTCAAATGCCCTGAGTATGTTCGAGAGATTGGTGAACGAAGTCTTACGCCCGTTCAATGGTAGATTCATCGTCGTCTACTTTGACGCCATTCTCATTTTTAGTGGCTCTTGTGGGGACCACCTACTACACTTACGAGAGGTGTGTGCAGCTTTGCAACGGGAGAAATTCTACGCCCACCTGAAGAAGTGCAGCTTCTTTATGATTGAGGTTTCCATCCTCGGCTTTATCACATCTGCTCACGGAGTCTCGGAGATCCGGCCAAGATTGAACCCATTACGTCATGGCCACAACCCAAGGATTTTCACAAAGTACGGAGTTTGATGGGTTTAGCAATTTTTTTATAGGAGATTCATCCCCGAGTTCAATGGTGACACCGCCCTCATCACTAATCTCATCGGACTCAACAAGTTTGAGTGGATGAAGATTGCCGACAAGGCTTTTGTAAAAGTCAAGCCACGCGTGACCAAGGCTCCCGTGCTACGACTACCTAACTTCAACAAAGTGTTTGAAGTCGTCTGTGACGCCTCGGGCAAAGGAGCAGAGGCATCTTCAGTTAGGACGGACACCGGATAGAGTATTTCAACAAGAAACTCAATGAGACAAGATGCCGATATGACAACTACGATCGAGAGTTCTCGGCCTTAGTGCAGTCATTTTGCTAGTAGCGCCAATATCTCTTACCCAAGGAATTTGTCCTCTTCTCTGACGATTGTGCACTACGATACCTGCACAACCAGCAAAAGGTCAGCGATTGGCATGTTCAGTTGATCGCATCTCCTCTTGACTACAGATTGGTCCTCTAACACAAGAAAGGAAAAGACAACGTTGTCGCTAATGCTGTTATTTGTACACCAACTGTCCTCATCCTGATGAACACTCACGTTTTGGGGTTTGAACAACTCCCACAGGACTATGCTAACTACCCCAACTTCGGGAAGATTACTAGTGCCATTCGTGATGGCCCAAGGGCTGAGTATCTAGATTATTACTTCTCTGATGGTTACTTCTATGGGAAGAGTCTCTATGTACCTTGCACCTCGTTGCAGGATTTTTTTTATCTGGGAGACGCATGCTGGTTATCTGAGTGGACTCTTTGGTGTAAATAAAACCATCCAATCGTTTAGAACAGCAATTTTACTGGCCGTCCTTCAATAGGGATGTGGGAAAGATCATCTCACGTGGCTTGACATACTCCAAGGCTAAGATGACTAAGCAGAATGCAGGACTCTACATGCCATTACCCATGGCGACACGCGCTTGGGATGATGTCAGTATTGATTTTGTGCTTGGCCTACCGAAGATCGCCTGGAGACCCGATTCCATCATGGTAGTCGTCAATAGGTTCTCCAAGATGGCTCATTTTATACCATGTTCGAAGACGTCCGATGCCTAACGAGTACCACGCCTATTCTTCAACGAGATTGTCCGCCGGCATGGAGTACCACAGTCGATTGTGTTAGATCATATGTACGCTTCACTAGTTATTTCTGGAATACCTTATGGGTCCTCATGGGAACAAAACTTAAATTATCCATAGCCTACCATCCATAGATGGACGGACATATAGAGACAGTGAATCTAAGTTTAGGAGACCTACTCTGTTCTATTGTGGGTGAAAACCTCAACTCCTGGGATTGTATCCTTCCTTGCGCGGAGTTTGCCTTCAACTCCTCTATGAACTGCACCACTGGTCGAACTCCATTCGAGATCGTATATGGCCAGGTACCTCGTAAACCCTTAGATCTCATTCCCATTGAGTCGCATTCTAGAGCATCCGAGGATGGGATTGAATTTGTACAACACATTAGGGACATAAATCATGCTATTCATCATCGCATCATCATGCAAAAGGAGAAATACAAGGTCGCAGCTGATGTGGGTCGTAGGTCAGTTAGCTACACTGAGAGTGATTTAGTCATGGTCAGGTTGAGGCCCGAGAGATATTCTCCTGGGGTCGCTACAATGGTTCACACTTGTAGGGCTGGGCCTTTCCCGATAGTCTGTGTGGTCGGCAAGAACACCTTCGTTGTGGGTATCCTGCCTAATTGGGGGATCTGGCTTACCTTCAAGGTTAGCGATCTTGTCCGATTCCATCCTATGCCACCGATTTTGAGCCTCATAGCCCATCGAGCCTTCGTAGTAATGTGAGAGAGAGTTCCCATCTACCTCCTCCCATCTTGTCCCCAAAGAGGCATGAGCATGTCGAGCTGGTACTGGAGGAGGTAATCAACGCTGAAGTGGAGTGGATAGACCGGAAGTTTCTTGTGCATTGGCAGGGTCGATCGTCATGTGATGAAACGTGGATTTCAGAGGCAGATCTTCTTCGACTACATCTAGAGCTCATTCAACCCATCGACAACGACATCGGTTCTCACTCGTCGGAGCTGAGTTCTTTCCAAACACGATGGTTCTCTTCGCTTTGCCAGTTTATTTCATCACCATGAATTGTGGGGAGGTCCTTGCCTGCGTGTGTACGGGCCTCCCCCATGAAGTTGTCGTGTTTTCTACCTTTTTTCCACTAAAAGGGGGGGAGACCAAGCGTGGTTTCTTCCATCTTGAAATACACTTTAGGGGGGAGGGAAGCCCACTAATCCCTTTTCCCCCTAAAGGAGCCCATTAGGGCATTTTTGACACACCCCTCATCTTTCCCTCTAAAAGAAAGGGGGAGGGCTTTGTTGGCAACGGATCTTGCTGTTTCGAATGAAGAAGACCTGTTTTTTTTAAGAAAGTAGAAAGTTAAGTCGTTCTTTAATTAGGGTTCCCTATATCGTTCTGCCCGTCGCCTTCTCCTCCCCTCCCTCTTCTTGAGGAGACGTCCGTCCCGATCGCTCTGTCCATCCACCTTATGGCCCTCACGACCGTTCCGCGGAGACCCCGTTTCTCGCGGCGACTGTTTCCACTTCCCCTTTCCCCGCCATCACTAGTTGCACCCCATGGTTGCGCGGTTCATCACGACTAGTTAAAGTTGAGCTTGATTTCTGCCCAACTGAGTTTGCAAGCATTATCAGCAGGATGATACCGGTCTTCCTAAACACGAGTGACTTGGTCGCCGACTCCCAATCACTTCCATTGATGTTCCACGTCATCCCATCTGAGCGGTTGCACCTGTTCTAGTCGACTGACGACCACGATCAGGAAGTCAAGGTAGTTATATTCATGACAATCCCAACCTCCATGGATAGTGATCGTCCCCAGCCCAGTTCCTATCTGATTATACCAGTTCGCAGGGTTCAATCGCAGCTGCACCATAGCAGCACGGAATGGCCCTGGTGTGAACGCAATAGAGAAACGCCTTCTGCTTCACAGGGCTCGCTTGGCCTTGGACTGAAGGCTGTGAAAGAGGGGGTGTCGAAACTGCTGAAAACACGTGGACCAGTTGGTGCAATGCTTTGAACTTAATGGCTTACCCACCTTTGGCAATTACACCCGGTTACCAACCGGTCCGGCATCCTTCCCGTCCAGATTTGGTTGAAGTAGTCTACTCTATAGCCCTAGTTGGATCTCAATCACAACCTCTAAAGACCAATCTCCAACCACAGTCGAACACATCCAGTTAGCTGATCTCACACCCTTGCGCTGGCTACCCTCGTCGCAACTCCTTCCATTCAAGTTACTTCTCCTATAGCTTCCGATATTATCTCTCAGTATTGTTATTTTCTTCAGTGCTGATATCATCTGTTCCTTTGCCTTGAGAGAGATCCGTTGATGTCTATCTTAGGGTTAGCCACCTTTATTCAACTACTTTTCTTGACAGCGTCGGTGTAGTTTTATTAACCATAACGGTATGAACGCAACCCGATGGTAACTTGTCCCTAACTCGTCGGCCCCCGAGCTGATTACGCGGCTCATTGGGAGCCTGGACAAGGCTCAACTCCCCTCGGTGTTGTCCCCTAATCCTCGCCTAGATCATCGGCCGCCTCTACTTCTTGTTGAATTTTCCATTTAAATTTGCCTGCATCTTATCATGCTGTTATCGCTTTCATATAGTTCAATCCATGTGGTGTGACACGACGGGCCGGCACAATAGTATTAAATCTCACCATGTGCTGGGATCGAACGGCTCGGTTACACCACAAGAAAAGGACAACTAATTTGTAACCGGTGGAGTAGGGCGGCGCGTCGATATCGGTGATGGGGTGAGCCTCGACTACGGCTCACTATCGGCGACAAAGATAGGCATCGGCACCACAAAGTGGCGGCTGTTCTACTTGCGGTGGCATGTACTTTGCGGCGCTGAACTACCGGCAGCATGTCGTCCGGCAGATGTCTCCCTTAAAGCTACTCTAGGGGACCATAGTGGCGGGCATAGGATGACACAAAGGCGCAGTGACATAGGGTGGCTGCAACAAGGTACTATCGGAATCAGCAATGGGGATGTCTAGTGTCGCTACAATGAGGATGATGGCTGTAAAGCTACCCAATGGCAGATGGAGGTAGGCGTCGATGACGACGGTGGCAGCTGTTCATCCTACGGCGGCATTTACTTCTCAGTGGTGACTAACGGCTGCGGGTCATCCAGCGGTCACTCCCCTTAGAACTACTATAGAGAACATTAGGCACGCGTGTGGCGTGTGTAGACGCGGTGGCGCAGGTAGGTGATGACTCTCAAATATGTCATCAAATAATTAAACTTTTTAGTTTTCATTCATCAAAATTATAATGTTAATTCATGCTAATATCATGCATATGCATCATTTTATGAAATCACTAACCCCACTTGATCCTTTGAATCAAGTGGAATATATTTAACATTTTATGGTTAGTAAACATTCAGAGACAGCTTAAGAAGATCAAGGAAAGAGACGAGGATCAAGAGGAGCGGGCAAAAATTCAAAGAAGCAGAAATTACGAAAATGCCCCTAGGCATAACTTAAGAGAAACCTATAAATACTCTCTTGAGAGTTGATTTTAGGTTGTTCAGAATTTCTCTCAAGGAGCTAAGGCTTTGAGAGGAAGGATTTCTGCACCCTCCAAGAGCTGCTGAGCATTGGAGTTGGGAGGAGAAGGAGCCTGAGTTTTAGCCGAAGCAAGAAGATCTCTACCTCGCCGTGAGGGACGTGACACCGGGTGGAGAGATTGTTGAGGTTTCAGAATTCTCTCTTCTCCCTTTTGAAGACAATCTGTATTGGATTGAAGATCACACCTTGTGTTTTCAGCAATTCCAATAACAATTCTTGGTAGATTACGCTTAGAATTCTATTCAGTATTGTTTTCATTGATTTTCTTCAGTTATCCATCTCCAATCTTGTTCACCAGTCTGTTCATCCAAATTCCAGCAAACCCGCAGGTTCAGCGAGAAGAATCGCAAGCACAGACCCTCTGTGCAAGCGATTCAGCGCGCTGAATCGGGCACCCGACCACCTGCGCGCGAAGCCTATGAGAGGCAGGTCGCACGCGCGCAGGTGCAGCCTCGCGCTACGAGGAGCACCGCACGGCCGTAGCGCGCGAGCGGCTACGGCGTGCGAGGGTCGCTTGCGCGCAGGCACCTTTGCGCACAGGCATCATTGCGCGCAGGCATCGCATACCCTGCGCGCAAGCGCTCTTGCGCACAGCGACCACCACAAGCAGCTCGCGCTAGCTTGCAGCGATCGCTGTGCTCTGTGCGCAGAGGCACAAGCACACCAGGTGCTTGTGTTTTTGTCTTCTTCACAAGCGTGAGCTTGTGAGCAAGAGAACTTACTATACTGACCTAAGGTGATTAATTAAATTTCCCTGAAGATAGTTAAGTTGATTAAAAGAACTGAATTATATATTTCCCGAGATAAACTAACTCAAAAGCGAGAATCAGTACTGTCTTACCTGCTCCCTGTGGATCGACCCTCACTTGCCCTAAGCCGTGAGGTTTACAAATTCGTTGTATAAGCTCAAATCCTCACACGTATTAACTACTAAATAACCAGTAAAAATATCTAAAATTTGAGTTTATCCGTAGGCGCGGTGGCACTGATAAGAACGGCAGCGCAAGTAGGCACGGCGGTACTTGTAGGTGCAGTGTCACATGTACGTGCGACCGTGCAGGATGGCACGTAGGCGTAGGTAGGTGCCTTGATGGGCTCAATGGCGAGAGCGGTGACGGGGAGGGCGATTAGTGGAGGTAGGCTCAACAATGTAGGTACGCATCGTGAAAGGCTCAGAGGCAAGCACATGAATAATGGTGCAGGTGCGAGCAGCGATGGGCTCGAAGGTGAGTGCGGTCACCAGGATGATGGCAGCGCAAGTAGGCACTGCTACGGGCTTGGACGCGAGCACGGTGATGAAGAAAACGATGTAGGTAGGTGCGGCGATTGGCTTGTAGATGAGCACGGTCGTGAGGATGGCGGCGCAGGTAGGTGCAGCTACGTGCTTGGAGGTGAGCGTGGTGGCGAGGTTGACGGCAGCACAAGTACGCAGTGCGCTAGGCTCAAAGGCAAGTGCAACGGCGAGAATGATGATGAGCGCAGGTTGTCGTGGTGGTACTAGAAGAAGTGGCGGTGAGCGCAACGATGGGCACGACGACATGACGTCAGGGTAGTTGCAGCCAAGGCAGGTGGCTTTGGCTGTGCGATGACAACGGGGACGCCGGTGGCAGTGATGGCTATGTGGCTGTCCACTGCAGCTACGGCTATGCTTGAAACTACGGCTGCGGCTGCGGCTGCTACGCTAGTGTGACTGCTATGCGGCTATGACAGCGACTGTGGGTGCAATGTGGCTGCGTGGCTGTGACTCGGACTGCTAGGGGTGTCGGCCATGTGCGCAGCTACGGCTGTACTTAAAGGCCATGATCACTGCAGACGGTTGCCGATGCGGTTTGTTGTGGCCACTACAGGCAGGTGCGTCCGTTGTGGTCGGCTATGGCCGCTGCAGTCTGTTATGCCCATTACGGTTTGTGCTGCCATTGCAAAGGCTATAGCCGTTGTGGCCGTCGAACCGACTGGGGGCATCCACAGCGGCTGCGGGGGCCACGGTCGCTGCGGCTACTATGGCCATTGCGGCCGACAGTTGCTGCACCTTGCGGCTGCTGCGGCTACAGGTGGCTGTAGTTGTGGCTCAGGGCTGCGGCCACGACTCGCGGCTATGACCGCAGCTTGCAGCTACAGCCTGGTCTGGCGATAGTGGGTGCACCTGTGGCTAGCTGCTAGGGCTCATCTAGCGGTCGCATGGTGAACCCACAGGTGGCGATGGCGGCACTGGTGATTGCGGCAGCAGTGGAGAAGGCGGCGGCACTCCAGGGAAGATACAGTGGAAGCCTAACTTCCCCTTCTTGAGGGGCACTTCCATAATTTTCACTTACTCTAAAACTAAACTAAAAGGAACACATGAAAAAAGCTGAAAATCCAAGGGGCTACATTTTGACTTCTCTTTTTTTTCTCCTCTATGCTACCTTCTTCTATGATGGAACCCCCCCTCCTATCAGGGAAATATGGGCCTTTCCCCTTAGAAACAAAGGGAAGAAGGTCCAAAAAGTTCTGAAGAAGGCCTAATAAGAAAAACACTCGACATACATGCCCATACATGGGCTCGCTATGCACAAAAATGTAGAACCATACCTGGCCCACACGTGTGCGAACAAAACAAAGGAACTAGACCATCGAGGCTGGATGGTCCCCGTCACTTTGTATCCCACTTTGGTTTCTGCTCCCAAAGTGTTGGTGACATCCATCAAACGTATTTGATCATTTTTTGAACACAGTAATGTGGGATGAGGGTTTGATCAAGATTGTTGAATAAAATGGGTCGTGCTTCTCACTACCTATATTTTCTTCCTTTGCACATTACTATTGCTTATGTCATCATATCCTACCCCACCCCCATTCTAATCAACTTACACAATCATATTTTTAATGATCCCTCTATCTTAAGGTGTACATGATGAATCAAAGTTAAAGAATTTAGTTCAATCCACTTAGAATCAAATTGAAATATTTAATCTTTATGCAATGGATTTTCATGAAAGATCAGATCTCCAATATTAAATGGGGATGGTCTTTATTGATTTACTTTCCAAATAAAGGGTGTATCCTTAGATATCACAAGGACAAAGAATTGAGAATAGGTAGGTGGGAGAGATGAGAAAATATGAAGAGAGTGTAGGTTCTTACTTCATTATAACTGATCCACAAATGGTGTTCCAAAATCAAAAGTGAAATGAGATAAGAGGAGTACTTAATATATGGTGTTTTAAAAAATAAGAGTGAGACAATTATCTATGGATTTAGATGAAGGTCAGGAATATAAAACACATCTAATATCTATGATATTTTAATGTCTAATAGTTGAACTTGATCATTAGCTGACTTAATTCTTGAATCAAGATAAGGGATAGTACATTCTTCTCTAGCTGAAGCAATTTAGAAGAACACAAATCAAAATCAATGAATAAAGAAAATAGAAATAAATCCAATACTAGGATAAATCTTGATCGAAGGCCAGCTCCCCTCTGAGTCTAGACTATAGTCAAGCATCCAAAACTGAAAAAGACAGACAGAATTAAGAACTTATACCTAGGCAGAGAGGTGAGACACTACCACCTTCCCCCTAAGTTTCAATGATTTACTATATTTTCAGGACTCGACTGGCCAATCCATTCATACATACGGAAATACAAAACAACAGGCCCACAAAATTTGAGCTCAATGCGACCGGTAGATATTCAGATATCATGGTTTGAATCTGGAGCAATCTAAGGCATCAGATTATTTTGGGCTTTTCTCTCTGTAAATATTTGTATAAATTCCTCTGCTTTATGAAATTTCTATGCTTATTTTTACGCCAGTCTTAGAAATATTTCGACATATGCCCTATGCTTCTCTTATCACCTTTATGCTTTCCCATTTTGCCTTAAAAATTACGGGAAATCTCCTTATCTTAAAAAGCAACTTTACATACTAAGAACTTTAATTACATCGAAGATTTACTTTTGCAAAGAATCCCGAGAGCACTTTTGAGCCCTTTTTTTCATGGTCTCTACTAAATAATTTAAAGTGAAAACTGGAAAAATCAGTGAAATTCAAGAAAATACATGAGAATATACTAAATCCAAATTTATGTCATTTTTACTATAAGAAAATGCAGTTATAATACTTTTAGTGAAAATAAATTTAAAATATGTGTGAAAATAATACTGGAAATTGCTTCATATCACTTATCCTTTGCTATGGAAAAATTACAATTAGTGTTGCATGAAACGTTCCTAAAAAAATATTTCAAGTTAACATTTTTTCCATCAATACTAACTCAGAAAATAGGGCAGCGAGATTCTGAATCCACATACGTAAAACTGCTCTAACAAAGGTAAAAATTCTGCAATGATGATATAAACACAAAAAATAATTTTTTTAACATTAGAAGGAATATTGAAAATAAAATATTTATCACTTTATTTATAGTTCTAATTACCAACATTTCAGCACTTGTAGTACGACCTTTATCGCGGTTGACACCCATTCATTCTCTAGACTACTCTTTTAGCGTTGTACTTGTCAGAACAACAAACTTTGATCTGACCATAGCGGAAAAGCTTACGAGTATACATACAATATCTCCCACTCCTTTTGATTCACATTTCAGCCAAATTCAATGCGACTAACATTTCATATGAAGATATATGCCATCATTCTCAATTTCTATCTTTCATTCGATTTGTATCGCTAGCTCTATCTCGACCACATTTTCAGCACGGTCATAGCATGACAATTGTCTCTTAAACATAATACCTTTTACCTTGTATAAATCACACTGACTGGACATTTGCACATAATCTAGATCACCAAAATAAAGATTTGTTATGGGTCGTTGATTGTCTTATCTTTATTATAAACTGATAGATTCACTTAAAAGTTCATTAATCTCTACTTAACCATTGGTATCTGTTAAAAATAAAATAGAATATTTGCAATTTACATGAAGAAAATTAATTATGTACGTATCTATGTTTAATATCATACTCTATCTCTAGTAGGGCATTTTTTTACTCATGTTTTATGTATAACCCTTTAAACACAGCCGCTCTCACTTTAGGAGGGAAGCTAGCAAATGATATTAAGTTATTCATATCCAACCTCTTCTTATGTACAGGTCACATCCATTTTATCATAGACCCTTCCTTTAATGCAATCCATTCTACCAGGGGCTCACTCACCTCTTCATGATGTCTATCCCAACATCCACTCCCAAGGCCATCAATTCTCTTCTCCCCTCCCTCTATTTCAACCCACTTCCTAGAAATAATCATCCAGTTTTGTCAAACATCTAATGCGATAAGACAAACTGGGTACAGTTATTGGATTAGTGGCCTAGATACGGATGAAAATTAATAATAATTGATTCGGAAGACTTTGAGTGGAAAATTCATGACATCGTTTAAACAAAAAATCAAGCCACCTTGGGATCAATCATATTCATGATTCCCTCAATTCTTGAGTGAGTCATGCCATGCTACGAATGTGTTCTGCCTCAAGATGTATCCATGTAATCCATGGCATGTTGAATATCCTCCCTCACTATGACGAGCTCCCTTCATGCTCCATCGTTGTCATTACACCATTTTGATCGCATCATGAATCGAGAGAAGTTGATTGGGGAGAAGGGAGAAGCTGGAGAAGAGCCATAAAAAATGTGTTTTGGATGAATTTCATTCATGGCCTTTTGCTATTTACACAAAGAGGGGACCTTTTTATGAAACCCCTTAAAATTTAACTATATTCTTCTGAACTCCACAAGACTGTTTATGTATGATCCTTTAGGCTCATGTATTACTCTAGTTAATGACTCAAGGGGCCCAAAAACCTTTGTTGGCATTTTTAACTAATTAACTATATTATCATATAGATTAAGTAATATTGAATTTTTTTAACCCAATCGACAGGTCGAGTCTCTAGTTCTTGGGGTATCAAGCTACCCTTATGATCAAGAACATACAAAGGAGTATGTGGTGAACCACTCACCAAAACTATCTGTCATCGATACCATGCAAGTGTAGTCCCTCATCCACTTCATGCTTCTAGGAGGACTTAGGGTAATGTCCACTATGAAACCCTAATCTGTCATCTGAGATAGTACAAGTATGTTGGAAATTCATTTGAGAATTCTTCTGAAATATTTCACTATCTTTCCTAAGGACATGATTGTATTGTCTTTCTTGAGCTGTCTCTTCTTATACCACGGGCAGGTAGTCACATCTCAACCACTCATTTATCATTGCGATGTTCTTGATACTCTAGAACAAACACTGTTTAGAATTTTAAGATTTGACATTCAAATATTTCATTCCTTCATAAACACTTAAACTATTTCACTAATATAAAAATATTACGAGTACTTTTCGGTCTATTTCTTGCAATCATTCTAGTGTAAAATGTGAAGCTTTACTAATGTAATGAATACAGAATTTGAAGATTCGGAGTTCAAAAATATTTTGTATTTTTTGTTATTATACACCCCAATTAGTCTTTTTTATCTTCCAAGAACTATATCATTGATACAGTAATACTATGAATAGTTTTTTATATATCCCTTGCACTCATTGTAACGTAAATGTGAAGTTTTATATTTATTACTAAAGGAATGAAAAAAAAATTTGAAGTTTTTGAAGTCTCAAGTGGAGTGAAGAGATCAAATCTGAAAATTACTGTCATCTCTTTATTGTTTAGTAAGAAGGTTTGCTTTCATTTGTTGATGCACAACTTAAATTTGGTATATGCTTCAACACTTGCAGTTCAATGGTTAAGATCAAAGTCATGCAGACTCAAAATGGGATATACATCGAGAACATCAAGTTTGATCAACTTTGGAAAAGCATGAAGCTTCATTTTATAGTTAACAATACGCCTTAGTAGAGTGGTTTTCTCAAGTGGATGAATCAGACTACTATCGAGAGAGAATATTATTTTCAGTTAAATAAGGGACAGCATTTTAAATTTATGGGAAAATTGCATGAATGTGGTAATAAAAAGGATTGCCCAATTATGCTTTTATGGGAAGATGTTTGAATGCATTTGTATTGTAGGCCTTCTTTACCATTAAGCATTGTGTATCCTTGCATGTCAGAGATATATAGTTGTTCTCCCTAATCAAAACATTAACGATTGATTCAAAGTCTACGAGTGGAATCCTTCTGGGTTAGGTAAGAAAAAATATTAAGCCAGCAAGCAAACCACATGTTCCTGCTTTCATTTATTGTTCATCAACACAAGATATTTATTACATTACACGTGTGATGCTAATGACGGAGTCCATATATACATGATCTGTCTTACTGAATTATAATGAGATCATAAATCATAGATCACTACTCTTTAACTAAGAGTTCTAAATATTCCTATTGAATGTTAAAGAAGGACATCAAAGTATCTGGATAAAATAATACTATCTAGACTCACACAATTGGTGAGTATGGAGCGTCCCTTCATTATAGTGACACTAGAGATATATTGTGGGTACTCTTTACCCAAAAAGAGTTGGCAAAATTGATTTGTATGAATCCCTTAATGGTATTATACCAAAATATTAACGAGGTTCATTCAATTCATGGTTGTGTTAGTGTTCCTTAGACCTGAGATGCAGATAACATGCAAATATTGGGTTATTTCTATTTTACTTATATATTTTTATATATTTAAATACTTATATATGCACGCAATCATGCTTAAAATGATTAAATATATATTTATAGTAAAATCATAATTTTTTAATATTTAATGATACTGTTAATGATTGTTTTACATCATATTCTTAAATAAATTAATTTTATGATTTAAAATATATTCTTTATAAATTATGTTCACATTATATTGATGTAGGTATAAAGTTTCTAAAATAATTTTACATTTATTTTATTTTTTGACTATGTAGTCATTTTTCAAGATTAGTTAATGAATGGTGTGCCCTGAAATTATGCATTAACACGTGTAGCCATTCGATTTAATCAAATGGCTGCAGGCATATGAAACAGAGGAAACATTACCCGATGGTACATTTTTCCTAAAATACTTGATTATGAGACATAGGTCTGAATTTTCATTATTTCGAGGAATAAGACACATATTAGGTAATGTTTCCTCCTTGTCATGAATTTAGTAATAAGTATGCATAACCAAGCCAATCAATGTAACCTTTATTTTTTAAGTGCATTTTTGTACTGACTGTTTGGGTAAGAAAAGTCTTGAAGGGAGAGAAGATAAAAAATATTTTTATGAGGCAACAACCACATGCATCACCCCTATCATTTGGGTTTAGCATGCAGCGCCATCTACAAGGATTGAAGACAGAGCTGCAGCCATGCACACCACAAGCCTTAAGGTCATCTCAGATGCTGCAGACCACCGAGTTATAACACAACATTGATTAGGTTTTTCGTGCACGGGAGAGCTTAATTCATATTCATGTATTACAACCGCTCAGCATTTATATAGGTACACCAGTTTTAGTATCCTTCCATATGGGATAACTTTACTTGCTATTTATAGAAGTGTATTCGAGGCGTAGGGCCAACAGAATACGTACCACGAGAAGGTGAATCGCTTTCAGGAGTGGTCCCATATAAACCAGGGAAGTCCGTGGAGCATTCTCATCCTATAAAACCTGAGTTCACCTACCAATAACATTATATTTTTAATCAAATTAGAAGTGTGATTTTAAAATGTTAAGTAGAGTAAAAGCCTCATGTGTCTTCTTTCTTCTTCCTAAAATGTTATAACTGCTGTTATTTATTTTTCATCTGCAATCCAATTCCATAAAATCCGCAAAAATCAACTTCATTCTGTAATCTTTGAATTATCTCATCATACAGGTTTTCAGCTCGTAATAAAATCTAGAGAGTAAATTTTCAATATGAACGCATTTATAAATTCTCTCTCTCACTTTTCTCTACCTCTTCATAATTCCTCACTCGTCTGACTACCTATTTATATTCTAATCATCCATTTTCAGCGATATCTTCCTATATTTTCTTTATATATGAATTAAAAAATAATAAACATTAAATTTTGACTAGTATTCTTATCCTATTATCTCTTATCTCCCTTCTAACTCCATGACTATTTTTAGTTCTCATAGCCAATCCATCAGGAGACATCATTTCACTCTGCCTTACTTCTTCGAGTAACATTGAAAATTCATAATGCGTATTTGATTAAAGTAAATTTAATAGTGACATATTACTCTATATCAGCTACCAATTAAATGCTTTACCGATGATTACATGCATTAATTATTGCAAAGAGGTGCATTTGTGACATCGAGAATCATGATATCATAATGTCCCGATCATTAACTGAGGTTTTGTATTTTTTTTATTCGTTGGGTTGATGTGGGCCAATAGGAAAAAGTTTGATTTAAATTTCAGTAAATACGATTGGAAGAGGGAAGGAAAAATGATAAAGAATACAGATTGAAAAATCCCAAATTGCAGTGATGCTCCTGTACAACTGCCATTGATTAAAAAAGGGTTATGATGTTTACATGGCATGTATAAACGCACACTCATCATGCTATCGTTGAGAAATATTTTGGCTTTTTTATCTGAATTGAAGGACACGTCAGTGTCTCATTCAATAGAAAAGTAGAAACAGAATAAAATAGTGATGTGGTGCACGGAAATGTTCAACCATGTCACATTAATTCAATAACAATTTAAATAGTTTTCTGTCTTTTTCTTCCAGTAGTGACACTTTGAGTCATGGGAGCAGGCAATGATGGAACACGAGGTAAGTGGGCCAATCTCTGAAGGAATGAATATTAGACATTGCAACCATGACAAACAAGGAAGTATCAGCATCGATCAGTAGGGAAGAGAAAAATGCACAGTTAAGATTGTAACAATTTAAAGTTTGATATCTAATTATCTGGACGGTCAACTGAGCTGACATTTAGAGAGATGTTCCATCTTCAACCCTCTTATCTCCCGTGCCCTTAAATTTAGCAATAGAGGGGTAGATCATTGTGAAATTTATCCTTACACTTCCTAATCATGTGGGTTGACTGAAAACTAATGAGTTTGTGAGATCCATGAAGCTTGATCTTGAGTTCCTGGGCAGGTGGGAAGAACAAACAAGGAAGGGGGAGCTTATCTGCACTCACAGATTGCTGGATCCCTGGGGAACATAAGAATCTACGATAAGTATCATAATCTTTTAATAGCTCTTATCGGCATCATTGTTAACTTAGATTGAGTTCACGGTCACATCCAATCATCACATCACATTTGTTTTCTCTCTAATAATGTCTTGCCATTTTCACATAGCCATCTTATGATCATCTTACTCTCCATTCAGCTTATACGACTTGCTCTTTACATCAGTGATGTACATTCTTCTCGTTGTCATCAGTTCATTCTTGCTTTAACTTGATCTTCTGAAATTCCGATTATCATTATCTACTAGCTGTTATAATCATCTGAATTACATTGCTAATTTTCACCGTCTAGCCTTTTCTGACTGCTAATCCATATTTTATATGTATCTCATGTCACCCCGTAATCAATTTAAGAATATTAAGTCCTTAATCATCGTTCCCCCAAGACAATCCCTACTCATCACTAGCTAAATTTGCTTAAGTGATTACATGTTTATATTTTTTTAAAATACCAACAAAAAACTACAACCCTGTTTTTTAGGTAATAAAAATCGAGAGATATCTTGTTGATAGATGGTTGTACTTTCACTGATGACTCCATAATAATTGAATTCTAAAAAATGTTATTTGGGATGCAGGAAGAGGCTGATAAAGACAATTGAGTGGTTGAGATGGGATTATCTACCCTAGATATAGAAGGACACAACTCTAGGAAGATGATGCAATAATGTTCCTAAAAATTATGTGGAACTTTGATTAGTAGCTTTCTGATGATTTTTCATTGCATTATTATTAACACACATGAGTGATTAGGGTCTTGTAGTTGACAATATCCTGTCATATTTGGAGCATCAAGGGGACAAGGAGCTATATAAAATGGTAGTTGATGGCAAACAATTTTCATGAGCGATTCAATACACCCTTTGTATATTCTACAGCACAAGGTAACTTAGAACCCAGCGGCTCAAGACTAGACCTATCAATTGTACTTAAATGATCTCACAAAAATGGTAGTCGATGACAAACAATTTTCATGAACGATTCAATACACCCTTTGTATATTCTACAGCACAAGGTGTAACTTAGAACCCAACAGGCTCAAGACTAGACCTATCAATTGTACTTAAATGATCTGAAAAAAATGGCAGTTGATGACAAACAATTATCATGAGCGATTCAATACACCCTTTGCATCTTCTATAGCACAAGGTGTAACTTAGAATCCAACGGGCTCAAGACTAGACCTATCAATTGTATTTAAATGATCTGACATTCATTACTCAAACCAATAGTATAATAATTTACTTCTATGGCCAGCTAAACTACAATTCAAGTGAGGGTCAAATCCTTAAAGATAAAGTAATGTGAGAGAAAATTACAGTTCAAAAATACTTAAACATAATTTTAAGGTCATCTATTATTTTTCCAATTTTTTAAATTAATGAAAAAAATAAAAAGTACTCAAAAGTACTTTAAATAAATTAATAAATATAAACTTTGGTTTAGATAAGTTATAATCACTCAATGTGGTTTTGAGGAATTTTTTGGGGCCTTTTGGCGGCAAGACACAATATTTCACGTTAAAGATAACGTTTGGCTATAATTTTCAAGCGGCGGCGATCTGTCGGGAAAGAAAATTCAGACCAACAAGTAGTAGACTGAAAGCGGAACATTTGCTACGGGAGGACTTTTTCAGTGACATTTTGATGGGGGACCATCCAGCTTCCAAGACCTTGTCAAACTAGTTCATCAAGCGAGGTCTCACGCGCGAGACCCAGCATTCGAAGTACCTGGCCTCATCAATGGGCCACAAAAGTTTGACGTTATATTTCCTATTGTTTTATTTGTTTAGTAGGCCTTGTATGAAGGCCACGTATGCGTCTGTTTCTTGTTTGTTCGCACGTGTTTGGACAGCTGTATATATCTACACATTTGCGCATGTGTGAGCCCATGTTTTCTCTCCTATTAGGGGCCCTAATTACTCTTAATTGGGCCTTCACCCCTTTATTTCTAAGGGGGAGCCCATACTTGTCCACATAAAAGGTGGGGCCAACCCATAGGAAGAGAAGAGAAGAAAAGATTGAAGAAAATATTATTTTTTCCTATTTTTTAGTGTTTATTGAGTTTTTCCATATTTACAAAGATGCCACTACAAAGTTAGGAGAGAGAAATAAACCCTATAGTTCACCAAAAACTGCCACCATCTTGGCCAGCACCCGCTGCCTCTGCCGCCTCTATCGGAGCTCCGGCCACCACCTCTCGAGGCTGCCTAGTGCTGCCCACGCCCGCTAGCACTATCCCCTAGGTCGACGTGTTGTCGTCGTCGCCGATCGCACTGCCACCGCAGCCTTCTTGCCACCAGCCATAGCCGTAGCCGCACAATCTGCCGCAGCCACTTGCCACAGCTGCAGCTGCAACTACAGCTATCAACCACAGCCACAGCTGCAAGTGGGGCCGCCAACTATAATCAAAGTCGCAACCGCATCCGCGGTCATAATCGCGACCACCATCCACAGCGCGGGTCGTCACTACAGCCGCGGCCGCAACCACACCCGCGTCTGCAACCAAAGTCTTGACTGCAAGTTGCACCCACAGGCCGCAAGCCGCCACTGCACGCCGTAGCCGGCCGCCAACCGCTGCCGCATCTGCAATTATAATTGCGGCCGCCAGCCTCCGTTGAGGCTGCACCCGCTGCTATCGCAGCTACAACCATCGCCGCGGCCACCAATCACATGCCACAAGTGCTGTGCCCTACCGTCAGTGCCGTGTCATGCCATTGCCGCTGCGGCAGCCAGCGACCTACCATCGTTGCCACACCGTATCGCCGCCATCGTGCACTATCATCGCCATTGCGGCCGCCAGTCGTATTGTTCCATCGCCATGCCTTGCAGTTGCCGCCATGCCCTACCATCGCGCCCGCCATCTGCCTGCTGCCACTGCCACCATGCCCTACCTCTGTCGTCGTGCCCTGCCATCACCTCCACGCCGTGCCGCTGCCATCCCGTCACTTCGCCTGTAGCCGCACTTCGCCATCATGCCCGTAGCTACAGCCATCACCGCGCCTCGCCGCCATGCCCATCACTGCGGTGCCTTGCCATCGTGCCGGTCATCGTGTGTAGCTGCCTACTTGCACCGCCGTGTCTACTTGTGTCGTCGCATGTATTTATGCCGCTCTGCCTCCATGCATCGCCGCGCCTACTTGCGTTGCCATGCCTACTTGTTCCACAACACCTACTTGCGCCGTTGGGCCTACTTGCACGGCCGCACCTACCTGTGTCATCATCGCACCTATGTTTGCTCGCCTTCCACGTCTACCAAATCAGACACCGCCCAAGCCTAGTGATGGAGCAACCCAGCTTGGTCCGTCGGAGGCGTCATCTGAGACACCGTCATCATCCTCAAGAGCCCTCCGGGTAGCGTGCAGCCCAACCAGCACGCCAAGGCATAATGGAAGACACCCAGGTCACATGCCTCAAGCAAGAGCATAACTACACTATCGCTTTTTTGATTTCTAGCTGCTCGTGCTCATCCCGTTTGATGTTTTACTGCGTTCATGTGTTCATTTTTATGTTGTTGCGTCGTGTCTGTTTTGACGTGCGTTGCATCGTCGTTTCCTCATCCTATTTTTAAGTTTCGTATTTTTGTTTTGTTTTTGTTGTTAAGGGGGTCCTTAGTTATAGGCACCCCACTTAATCGACCTCCCCCCCCCCCCTTCTTTTAATGGACCCCTCCTAGGGCCCATCTTCACTTCCTGATATAAGGGAAGAAGAGGCACCCTAAGAAGTTCAGAGCAGGAATTTTTTTGTTGAATGGTTTATTCATATCTTGGCCTCCCGAAGGAGAAAATAAAGGATAAGAGAAGTAGGAAGGAGAGGAAGGAGGCGAATGGGAAAGAGAGTGAAATTAGACTTTTCTCTCAGGACCGTGTTGCGTGACCGTCACAAATGCCGGCTGAGTAACCAGTAGTGGAAGCTGTGCCCCATCTCCCGCCTGTCCATGCACCAGCTGCGAGTGCTGCACCGAGTGCTTCGCCCTAATCATGGCTACTCTTCCTGGCCCAGAGGACGATCGGTCGATGGAGACATGCTCTGTCCTTCACGATCTCTACCCGATTCTAGTGGCATATGTTGGGTTACACCATCGACCAGCTCCCACCCGCAGCAGTGGACGATGGTCAACCCACTCGCACCATCGTGGGTCTACCATGACAGCAGCCTGACGACCGTTTGTGCCCACAAACGGAATCCGTGTGATCTTAGATCTGAGAAGAAGAGAAGTGACTCCAAGAAAGAAGGGGAAAGTGTGCACTACAGGCATCTCGTCGTCGGTCCTTCCCAAATCACTTGGCACTTTCCTACGCTCGATCAATCGACCACCACCACCGATTGAATCATGGCTTTTGACAACACACGGTGTCTCCCTTGCATCAACCGCTAGAGCATAGAGGATATGTGGCGAACCAGCCCACCCTGCACAATTGCTAATATTGGTGCGAAGCAATGGGACTGAACACAATATAACTGCACCGACATTCTAGCCAGTCGCCTTCATCCCTTGCAAGTCTGTGACGGGTCTCGATGCCATACATGGTCAACTACACTCCCAGTCGATGCAGCTCCCCGGGCTGCGCTCCCTATTGGGTTGAATATTAATCGCCGTGCTGCAGCCTGAGCCATCAAAGGGGCGCCCACGTCTGTTTAAATCAGAGCTTTGACCGCTCCTGCCTCCTTGCCACAAGCACGCACTTCACATTGGTCCATCGCCACCTACACCGCGGCGCCGCCTGAGTTGTCCATGTGCTTCGTGGAACGTCTCATCCTCGCCTCTACTCTCCCAATCTCCTGCTCTAGTGCCGGCTAACGGCCGCTAGTCGAGCTCTACTGTACTCAACTCTGGCACTCCTCCAACCTACCTGCTTGTACCGGTTCACGCCCATGCAGACCGTCCGCCCTTTTCATGGTGCACGCATGAGTGGTAGTATTCGTACTCACATCGTCTGCCCTCAACCCGTCGTTTGGGTCATTGGGAGCCTAGTGGCATTCCCACGTTGCACTTACCATAGCCTAGTGGTTGTTAGTGTCTGTCGACAACGGATTTATACTTCTTAGTGATTTCATCATTGCATTATCACTTGCATTACGTATACATTAGCCGTATCCACTACATGATATGACTGCACTTGCCCTCCCTTTGGTGTAACACGAGTCATTCAATCCCAGCGCCCGTCGTGTTACATCATTTTTTATCGTTGGAAACTTGAAGTGTAGGCTATCCAGTTGATTGTTTAGCAAATAAATAGTTCAGAATTCAAATCCAACATTTAGAGGATTACATGAACCTTTTTGTCACTTCTCCATGGGCCAAATGGTGAGTTTTCTCCAAGAATCTTGATCATCCTTGAACTGTCTCCAACACTCTTGTAGAACAAGACTACATCACCTAAATAGGATGCACTAGGCCTCCAACAACAAGTTGGGAGCAAAATCCAATATTAGATACGAAGTGATGGGAGAAGAGATTAAATAAAAATTCTCTAACTTTCCCAACCATTGGACATTATTCAAAGAGTCTAGGCACCTAGGATAACTTTATTTCCAGTCTATATCCATGTTCTTTGACAACACCCTAAATTTTCGGATTAATTCAAGTAATTAGCACAATTTTAAGTACTTATAGTGTTTAAAATGGGGTTGATATCACATATTTAAATGTTAATTAGTTTTTTCTAGTAATTTCTGATTTTTCCACAATTTTCTGCTAATTTATGAACTTTATGGAATATATTTAAGCTTGGAATAATTCTATTTAATTGAAAATGGCAGGTTTAAAAATTATTTTTTTATCTTAATTAATGTGGAACAAATTACTGAGTTTTCTAGATTTTTTTAGAATTGTTTCGGATTTTGTGCGAATTTATTCCAGGAAGAAATGAATATTTAAACAGAAAATGAAATATTTCTAAGGAAAATTATTAGTTGAAAAGAAATTTCTAAAGTCTGATGCGTTTTTCTTAAATTTTTGTTGCAATTATGACCGTAAAACAGTTCCCAGTCGCCCCTCCTAGGTGTAAAGATGTAATTTAAATATTTGCAGGGTTTTTATAAAATATGGAGGAGGGAGAATGTGGAGGGGTATATACATAATTATTTTTTGGACTGCGTCAATTTGTGTACGTGGCCAACTCAGATTGGACGGCGCTACTAACAATGCATAGGTAACTGTGTTTCAAATGTATTGTGTGTATTTTTTCTCTTCTCTTATTTCTAGTACGGGTATGTGGCGCTCTGAGAGAGGGAGCGCCAAAGGTATTTTAAAATGAGCTAGCCAATCAGCAATTGACATGCAATTACGTGCATTAAAAAATTAATTAAATAAATAAAAATTGATCCAACCCTCCAGATTAGCCAATTTTCATTTATTAATAACTTTGGGCCATGAAGTCAAATTGAGGTCAAAATTTTATGGATTTGCTCGTCTCAACCTCCTATTTCTATACACTATTGGATCAATCAGATCTAGCATACATCGATGGATAAAATTTAATTACTAATTAAGGTAAAATGGCAATGTTTACTATTTAAACTTAGTATAAGAGCAGAATTTTGAGTTGAGGAGTTCATTCTAGAAGGGGGTATTTTATAGCTGTAAGACAGAGAGGGGAACCAGCCTGGATCATCTGTATTTTTAGTACTTTTTTACTTCGTTATATTTGATTTTTAGTGTAATTTGGATTATGTGCTAGTGAAATTTGTGATTTTCCTATTGATCTCTGTCTACATTTAAAAATCGATTGGCTTGAGCAGCATGAACAAGCCCTTCCTAGAATTGAGAGGAGAGATTATGAAGTTGATCCACCCATTGCACTTGAACATTACGAAACTATTATAAAAATGGCTTAATTTCTAGTATATCTTAGATTTTGTTTATAAGATAGAAGTTATTGAATTTGGATACCCAATTCCCCCAAAAAAACCAAAATCCAATATCGTGTTTAACCCCTTTACTTGTTTCCTTTGATCCTTTTTATTGGATAAAAGAAGTTAATTTAGAGATCCCTTAAAAAAACAATTTAGCGATCCGTGATTCTTCTACTCTTCCCATCTGTTCTACCTTCCTTTCTTAAGTCTTCATCTAAATAGGGTGATTTGATCTTCATTGAATATTAGGGTCAAATTAATCATGCAGATCACAATTGAATTACCTTACTAGCTTCCCTTGGACGATACCTATACTTATCATGGTACATCCTAAGTTAAGGTTTTATAAATTTTAATGTATAAGCTAAAATCAACAACGATAAGGGATAATAAAAGTGGGTATTCGCCCTTAATTTTTGGTTTATCAATTTTATTGGTGAATTATGCACTTCCATGTGCATTGTTACTAGCGCCACCCACTCCGAGTTTTCCACATCAACCCCGTGCACGCGCTTTGAATGTGCAGCATGGGGGGTGCTTTACCGCCAATGACAGAACTTTCTTCTAATATTCAATCTGTCAGATTAATTTCCAACCAAAAATATAGCCACACGTGACCCCATGAGATTAAGGTCTTGGAAATTAGCGCAAAAGTCCCTGAACTAATATAGGCGCAAATTTATGCGGCCCAAAAAATATTAATGTATATGCCCCTCCGATTCCTTTCTCCTCCATATTTCCTAAAAAAAATAAACAAATCTCATTTAATTTGATAAGTACCCTGCAAATATTTTAGTTAGATCTTCACGCTTGCAAGGGACCACCAAGAGCTATTTTAAGGTCATACTTGGAACAAAAATTTAAGAGAAACCTCTCTGACTTTTGAAATTGCTTTAAAACTCCTATTTTCCTTATCAATATATGCTTTTATGTTTAAGTATTAATTTCTTCCTGGAATAAATTCCCAAAAAATCCAATAAAATTATAGAAAAGTCTAGAAACTTCAATAGTTCTTCCCCACATCAATTAACAGTAAAATTAATTTATAAAAGTGCCATTTTTATTCAAATAGAACTATTCCAAGATTAAATAAATCCCATAAAATTCATAACTTATCAGAAAATTAGGGAAAAATCAGAAATTACTTGGAATAATTAATAAACTTGTAAATATAACATAACAACCCTATTTTAAACTCTTTAAGTGCATAGAATTGCTCTAATTACTTGAATTAAGCACACAATTTAGGGTGTTATAATTCTATCCTTACCAGATCTAAAAACCTTTCAAATTCAAATTGTGAGTGAATTCCACAATTCTTGCTTTTAGTTAACCCAGTCTTTAATAAGGTTTGAATGAGCTTCTAGACTGGGCTTCTTGTGTATGGGCCTCTTCTTATTATCTAGTTAATATCTTAGGTTTCTCCTTTCCTGCCATTTGTATCTCAAATTGACCATTGCATTTACCTAATTCCTCCTTTTAAGATAAAACTCCAAGAAGATGTAAAAAATGCACTTGACTCAAAGGAGTCAAGTGGGGTTATTCTAAAAAATCAATAAAATTTCTAAAAATAGAGCTTAGCAAAATAAATCAAAATTTTGTTATTTTTCATTATATAGTGAATAATGCTAGTGCATATCTAAAAATATGTGTTAAAAGGAGTATAAACGCATAATTTTATCGATCTAATTTGAGGTTATGAGTGGCTAATAAAGGTTATTGGGTCATTTAAATTATTAAATATACTAATACAGGATTTTTTTAGTGGGAGTCTTAATAATGAATAGTACTTCAACAGAAACGTTTCAGGTGTGAATTGTTCCAATTTCCTACTAAAATTGCTTGTTAAGTAACCCACTATGTTTCATGTTTGATGCAACTCATTTAACAACTCGATAACTTATGACATGCTCAAGAACTTGATTATAGTCTTCAAGTATAAACGTTTATGTGATGCCCTTAGTAAAGATGCTGATCCCAAACCGACATTAGATGTCACTGATGTGATACAAGGAAAGAGACTATATTGAAGTGTTTAATACCATGTGGTTCAAGGTTAGGCATCCTCAATAAGTTATTAGCTACTGATTTTTTTGGATGACACATACCCTAATGCCATGAAACACTAGATGATTGTCGTTTAACATGTTAAATATGAATCATAGATGAACATGATTAAGAGTCAATTAAGATTTATACGATAGAGGGGTGTTCTGCATATGGGAATGTGCAAAAGATGGTTGAATTGACTAATAAGTAAGATATGGAGGGAATGTTTCCCCAATAATTTTGGCGTTAACCTCATCATCCAATTCCTTGATGACCTGTACTGAAATTTCTCTATATCGTCAACTGTAATCCTTTAGAACATAAAAATAATCCAGAGACTCCTTGGTTGTTATGACAAATGAAAAATTGTTCCATGTCCTTCATAAGAAAATAAGAATGACGCATGTTAAGTTCTCCCGATCATAAAAAATATATATCCAACAACAAATATGTTTACTATGATCTCAAAGGTCACTTGAAGATGAATTACATGCAATACCTTGTTCACATATCAAAGGCAATTGAGGCATATGGAAGATTTACTTGCATAAAAGAGGAAGAAACTTGGGAGAAATAAAAAATGAAGCTGAGGTTAGGAAATACCAAAAATTTACATTGATGGCTCTATGGATACTGAACCTCAAGCTTCACTTGAGAGACATGTTATATTTTGAGCATAATAACTAACATCACACCTGTTATAAAGATATTTATATAGTTCCTAACCATTGTGAACAATAGTTCCATTTATTTGATTGTATAAATTGATTATTTTACCATATATAGTAATGGAACAAATATTCTCAGTATTTCTTATTGGTTTCTCAATCTTATATTGCTCGTAAAACAAGCAAAAACTACGTGAAAATGACTTATGTTTATGAGCTTGTAGAACAGTGGTAAAAACATAGAAACCTTTAGATGCATGGGATTCATAAAAAATGGATTTTATTTTGAATCATATGCTCCCTGCTATTCATACCTGATGGGTAAAGTACCTGCATTGCTAATCCTGAAAATGGAGAACTATTCAATCACTTGTTAGATTCGATACATGGGGATGTGTCCATATTCCTACCCAAAAGAGTATTGAAACTTTTCAATGAGGTAAAGAGGAAAATACTTGAGTATCAAGTTCACATTTTTATAGGGATAGTATTATCCGAACTCATATAACTGAATCACACATAACTAATAAAACACGTTATATCACACTTTGTTGGACACATTGACATTCACAATGAGCTACATAATATTTCTAGAATTCCCATAGGTATATGCACTTATTCTAGTCCCATGAGTACTGAGCTTGTTACCAAGTAACTCTGTGAATTCTAATTCACAAAAGTTGTGGAAAGGGAAGGAAGCTTAAATTTAATAATGGGAATTATCCCCATTAGATCAGGCATGACACGTATAAGCTATAATTGAGGACTATGATGTATGAGTTTCATGGATGTACAAATTATCAAACTTAGATGCTACTTTTATAGTTCCCAAGAACAATAGCTTTTTTGTTTCTAAAGGGACGTCTTCATGGAATATATGTGTCTTCTATGAGAATATAATGGAAGAAATAATGTCTGGAAGAAATTCCAGATCCTATATTTTACAACCTCATTGGTTGAATACTCAGCTCTATACTTGTTCAGAAACAAACCAAATACCTTCATATTTATGATAGATAGGACTAAACAACTTGACGATTATGTTTTACATAAAGATTAAAATAAATGTTGATATATTCTTTATTAGACATGGTGATCTCAAACATATGATGAGGCGGCTCTCACTGTGAGAATGAGCAATAACATATGGATTATGAAATTTAGTCGACAGACTTCGACAAATTTTGGAGCTTGGTATACACTTCGAAGGGTATGGCGCCAATTATGTGTAAGTTATGTGTAAGTGGGCCTTTTAATAGAGATTTGTGCTGGTGGAGAAGTTTAAAGATTTTAAAGGCAAAGTTCATGAAGGAAGAGCTCTTAGTATATTTTCTATTAGACATGGTGATCTATAACATATGATGAGGCTGCTCTAACTGTGGGAATGATCAATAACACATGGATTATGAAATTTAGTCGACAGACGTCGACGCATTTTGGAGCTTGGTATACACTATGAAAGGTATGGCGCCAATTATGTGTAAGTGGGCCTTTTAATAGAGATTTGTGCTGGTGGGGAAGTTTAAAGATTTTAAAGGCAAAGTTCTTGAAGGAAGAGCTCTCAGTCTATTCTTTATTAGACATCGTGATCTATAACATATGATGAGGCTGCTCTAACTGTGGGAATGAGCAATAACATATGGATTATGAAATTTAGTTGACAGACTTCGACAAATTTTGGAGCTTGGCAGACACTATAAAGGGTATGGCGCCAATTATGTGTAAGTGGGCCTTTTAATAGAGATTTGTACTGATGAAGAAGTTTAAAGACTTTAATGGCAAAGTTCATGAAGGAAGAGCTCTCAGTATGATGAGGCTATTCGAAGGCAATGTTGACTCAAATTGTTATTTCCATAAGAGCACACCATTTTTGTGGAATCTGCAAAATAGACTTTTACACATTGAACACTTGGAAATGTAATTTTTATGGAATCTTCAAAATAGATTAAGGTGTAGATGAGAGGACACGAAATGACATGTCCAAGTGTTCATGGTGTAAAAGTTTATTTATGGATGAAAGCAAACTTCTTAAAGTTTGACTGTTAGTTTTTATAGAGTGATAATATTCGAAATCTTCATTAAAATTAAAGAGTAGTCATGTGTTTACACATGAAGACCAGTGATAAAAATATGCCATTATTTCTATACGGGATATTTGACTCATTAATATTTATATAGGAATCTGGTACTTAATAAAGGAATCACTATCAAATATCTTTTTTGCATGAAGAAATTGGGGAGAACCAACCTACGTTGTGGAAATACATATCTATATAGATAGGTCACTATTCTTTAAACAATATTATTACTATGCTTTAAATGCATCAACATAGAAGCTATTTACACAAAGGGGTTTGTGGTGGAGAACTCTGAGAGGGGTCCTTCGTACTATGATCCTAAGATTGATCATGCAGAATATTCTATGTGCAAAATGTTGAGTGGCCTAAGCTCTAACTGTTATGATCAATAAAAAGATGTGACATGTTCATGATCTTTTGACAATAAAAAATCAACTATTTCTAGTTCATGGAGAAGATGAACTGAAACTCAAGGGATAAACAAAATTGAGTACTTATTAATATACGAATGACAGAGAGTGTACATTTTTGTTCATTCTTATATTGCATGCGGATATAAACTATTCCAAAACTTCTAACTAGATCAACTTAAAACTCGACAATGAAACATAACTTATTACAGCTAATACCTCCAAAAAGAAATGGAGATTGAAAGGTCCATTATTAGCCTTAAAGTCATATTTTTATCTATACCATATTCTATTGTTGTGTTACAGCTTCTGCTATTGGAAAAATGAAAATGTCTAAGTCTCATTAGAAGTTAAAGAGCTTCCTAAATAACATCAATTTATTACGAAGACCCTCAATAGAAGGATACTCCACAATGGAAGTTAACCATTGAATGAAAACATAACAGATACATAGATGAATCCACTAGTTCAATGTATTTTGAGTATCTATAAAAAACAAAGGGTTTGTTCACTAGTAGTTAGTAGCTTTTCTCCAAGTAGGAGATTGTTAGAAATCGTGGAAAGCAAGCCATCTGATCCTTGTAGTGAATTCTATGAATACATGTTCCGCCTTTGAAAATTATGATATAATCATAATATAGAAACCACTAGTCTTCAAGCATGACTTAAATATGCCTGTACAAAGGCTACTATAGAGTAAATTTTCAAAGCCTTTATTGTGGAGACACAAAGGATAGATAGTGGGTGCTCTTTTACAAAAAAATATTCATTAAATTGATGTCTACGTACTTAAAATATTGAACACACTTTCTATGGCCATTATGTAAAAAATATTTAACATGTGAGGAATATTCTTTGTATGGAGATCTGTATGGACTAGTAATATGATTACTCGTGGCTGATTCTGATGGCCTACCTTTATAAAACTGTTAAATGTTTTACATGTCTTGTGCTGTTGTGGAGAGCCATGGAAATATATGTAACGGGAAAGGCAATGAGACATTTCATATTACGTTCCATGATCATTAATATAATTTATTCATTAAGGTTGTGTGTGTGATGCTTACAATAACGTTCATGAACACATGATGTGACTTTATAAACAGTGATTGGATAATAATATGGATATAATTAGAGAATACATTATCAAAATTCACCCAAGTCCGAATCATTCAAGGCCCTTGCCTTCTTATCCCTTCCCTCTTGGCTCCTTTCCATTCCCACGTGATCAGAAATGTGTAATCATGATGGTACAGCCTGAACGGCACTTGTCAAGTGGAGGATGAGATTTGATGTACCTAGAATTGTGCTGATATATTACATGCGACATAGTTGAGGACCTCAATATGTCTAACTTGAGGATCTTGGAAATGAAGTATCTTATCTGCGCCCAAATAATGTGATCCAACCACGGTCTTTGACTAGGTGAACAACTTTCATTTAATCCAAATCAATGCCATGGAAGTCAATAATAAATACTGATTTTTTAGCTGTTTTAAGATATTTGATATATTTAAAATCAAGCATTCATTTTTTAATTTCAAATGTTTTATGTTGCCTATAACACAGAATTAGGATACATATCTCTTGATAAATGATGAATAAATCCGAATCCATGGATCAGTTCACGTATTATATGAATATTCCTATTTTTATGAATTTAGCAAGATTATGACAGTGAATATAGCCTAAATATTAAAAGTAAATTATAATGATTAATCAAAAAAAATGTTTGAGCCCATGAAAATGAGTGACCAGGCAGCACTGTAGGCACAGCCACAGGTGGAGGTGCTAAGGTATCACTATAGGCCACACTTGCAGCCACAAGCATATGCATCAGCCAATAAACTCAACCATGGTCGTCATCTCCATCACCGGCGAGCAAGATTCCAACCACGAGAAGGTGAATCTACACGTAACTGCTGTCGGAAAGCAACCAGGAGTGGTCCCTTATAACCAGGAAAGTTATTGCAGCATTCCCTTCGTATAAAATGTGAGTTTACAAGTCAATGATGGTATCTTTTCTACCAAATCCAATGTTTAGTTTATAATATTAGGTGGTGGAATATCCTCCTCTGTTTCTTCTCACCTCTTCCTTGAACATTTCAAAATTAGTGGATGAAAGCACCTAGCTCCAGAGGAAAGGTCATTGAATGAATAAACAATATAGAGGAGCAGAGAAAGCAAAATCTGGACAAGGAGGCTGCTCGTAATAAGGATATGAAGCCAATAGTGATCTCCCATAACAGAGATTTCTGGTAACAATTAGTGAATTGAAATCATAAAATAAAACCAAATCATAGATTAACTCAAGCAAGTGATATTCTTTCTCCTAGGCATTTCCTCAGACACCCCTCGTTCGTCTTCTTTGGCAAATGTTATTTTTTTTTTCTGCAGTTCTAATTGGATAAAATATACAAAAATTATATTTATTATTTCATTATACAAATTTTAAAATTTGAATTAAAAAAAATGTGTTGTTATAAACATATATAATTTGTCTCTCTTATTTTGGCATTTCCACAAATACCTAGTGAGTACTTTGTTTTTCTTCAATAGCCGTTTTACTTTTCATGTTTCTTCATGATTCCTCACTCTTCTGACTACCTATTTACATTCTGATTATCAATCTCCAGACATATCTCCCTACATTTCCTTTCATTGTGATATTTTTTAAAAAATAATCATAAAATCTTCCATTTCTTATCCTATCAACTCTTATCCCTCTCTTCTAATTTCCTAACTACTTCTTCTTCTAAGAGCCAATCCTCAAGGAGACGAATTTTCTCTCTGTTATACATCTATAACTAAGATTAAAAATACATAAATGTTATCCGATTATAGGGAACGTAATAACAGCTACATGTTAACACACCTAGCATCATTTTATCACTATCTAATGCTGGTGCATGAAGAATGAAGACGATACAGATTTTTTATTACTTCTCAGATATCATATGTTTTGTAGAATACCTGATAAGGTAAACACTTCTGATTTCAGAGTATTTTTATGAGAAACCTAAAGAAGTAGTGGACTGTGATGGAGTGGATTCTCTAAAGCATAAATTGATGGAAATATGTGGCTCGTGAGCCAATTGCACATTCCATATGTTGTTCCATGTTCATCAATACAATGTATTCATTATAGTGGACAAGTGATGGTCATAATGAAGTCCATCAATACATGATTGGACTTAGCGAATCATCATGAGATCATAATAATATAGATCACTAATCTTAAACTATGTGTTCTAAATATTCCTATTTTAAGGATACTCAAGAAGGACATCTGAGCATCTGGTTAGAATAACACAATCAAGATTTAAACATATGATCAGTATGGACGGTTCCATAGCCATTAGTTTGGAGACACTAAAGATAGATATTAGGTGCTTTTTAGTAGGAAGAGTACGCTAAATTGATCCACAACCATTAGTGTGGAGACACTAAGCTAAGATAGTGAGTGCTTTTTAGTGGAAAGAGGTCACGTAAAAACCCTGATGGGTATCATAGAAAACGGTCAATCAGGATAATTCACCCCACAAGTATGTAAGTGGTCATTAGATTTGATATATCAAAAACATATTATGGATGGACCGTTGTACTTTGACTATGACCTATGAGTTTGTAGTCATGGAATTCTAAATAGTTTTAGTTTTTTTGCAATAAGAGGTTTAAGGAGATACTCAAGTGGTCAAGATGGGATCTTTAGACCTCAATAGAAGAGGAGACAGCCAATGGAAAATTATGCAAAGAAGTCCTCGGTTAAGGTAAAGAAATTTTGGAGATGCATTTGCTCATGATTTTGAAACGCATCATTACTGACTTGGCTGACAATCGACGAGGGTTTCACAATTGACAACACAGTAAGTCTTCCTAGTAGCCAAGTGGATGAGGGATGATACATATATGGTAATGTGTGATGGACAAGCTAAAGTTCCATGATTAATTCCACGCACACACTCTTTTGTATCTTGTAGATCACAAGGTGTAACTTAGCACCCAACAAGGTAGAGACTCAACCTATCAATTGGGTTAAATCAATCTTCCCTTTATTAATCTATAAGATGATATAGTTAATTAAGACCAACGGCCACTAAAAGTTATCTACCCACTATAGTCATCAAATAGGATCATACATGGGCCTAGAGGTTCATAGGCAAATACTCTTTTGAATGTTGAAAGATATATTTAAAGTTTTGCAGTTTTATGAAAAATACCCACTAAGAATAAAAAGTGGAAAACTCTAGAGGAAATTCACCCAGACCGGAATTTTTCATGGTGTTTTCTTTCTTCCCATTCTCCCCTGCACTCCTCTGCATAACAATGATGATAGAGGGTGAGCAGAGCTCATCAAGACAAAAGAGCATGATCAATGTGGTAAGGATCATGTGGATACTTATAGAGGCTGCATAATTGAACAACTTGATATGATTCACTCGAGAATCCCATAAATCATGAATAGGATTCGTGCCGAGATGATTTTATTCATTGTTTTATTTATTCCATATTGATTCGAGTCAAAGTCTTTCGCTCCAAGGAATCCATTTGTTTCAATCCATATCAAGGCCCCCAGAACCCATTAATGGTATAAGACCTAAGTTCTGCTTTGATTTTGATGAAAATGACAAGTGGCTCTTCCAAAGAGAATTGCAAAAAGATGGTTTCATGTTTTCGTTGGTTAATTTCAGTTCACAATCCCCCCCATTCCATTCTATACTCTATAGAGCTTGAATGGACCCCATTCGAAGGCCAAACAAGGTATGTTGAGCGTGAAATGTTGGTTCTGTCTCAAATGGAATGACGGTCGTTCAGCAGTGGCAGGCCACGACGGCTCTAGGGCAGCCTAGTGATAGGTTGAGCTAGCCTAATGATGGCCCAGTTCAGCTAAGTAAATGTCGCCCAATGGGGTGGCCCGCCCATGGATGAATAGGTGCCACCACGAAAAGATCGGGTCAGACCTGATCGAATCTTTATTAGAGATCATGTTGGTCCTTTGGTGCTTATCTGCTGGCTAACAAGACACCAAGTTTCAAACTCCCTTATCACCCCCCATCAAGTACAACAATGGCTGCGAGACATTGAGCTTGCTCTAGAAAATTCCAAATCTTGTCCTGGGTAATGGCTTTCTCAAATACATATGTAAGTTAATCTTTTCTCTTGATGAACCTGATTTGGATATTTTTGTTGGCCACATGTTCGTTAACAAAGTGAAAATAAATTTCTATGTGTTTTTTGTTTGTATGAAATACTAAATTTGTCGCAAGATAGCTAGCTCCAGTGTTGTCACACATGAGTATTGGTCGGTTTTCAGCAGCAATATTGATCTCTTTGAGGACTGACTGTACCCAAAAGGATTTTGGAGGCACAAATTGCTAGTGCGTTGTAGTCAGCCTCTGCACTTGAGCGTGCAACAATCGGTTGGTTCTTATAAATCCATGATGCAAGATTCTTTCTACTGTAGAAAAGGAAAACTGATGTTGACTGTCCGGTGGTGCTGCCCCCTGCCTTATCTGCATCGCTGACAGGAATGATTGTAAAACATGAATCTTTGTGAATTAGCAAACCTCATAGAATGCTCCCATTTAAGTACTGTGTAAGATGCTTTGGAGCTTGGCAGTCACTGTTGGTAGGTGAGTACATTTTTTAACAAGCATTTTCCAATGCAAACTCAATGTATGGTACTCTGAGAGTATGGTACTGAAGACAGCCAACTATTTGTCAATAAACGTAGCAGCAGTGGTGGACTTCTTGTTGTCCATAGATGAAGAGGTGTCGTAGGGTGGCTTCATTCCTCTTGATATTTATATTCACTGGTGCCATTTACTCTCTTTTAAAATCTTCTTTCTCACTCCACAGGGATACCCAACAAAAACAAAAAGATAAGCAAGGATTTGAGAAAACTGAGAGGATAGACGACGCAGAAGTTCATACCACATTGGGACCCTTATTTTCGAGCACAGGTATGCCGAGGAGAGCTATGCATACATCCGCAAAAAGAGAGAAAATATGCTAAATCTTTTGTACACTCATCCTACCCCAACATTTCTGAACCTAAACGCTCAAAAAACCAAGCGGACACTTCGTACACACATGTACTCGCTGTTGGGGCTTTCAACGTAAAAAAGGACACAAGACTTGCGAAGGTCTTGTCGACTCCCCATTTAGATAGAGAAGATCAACCCAAACCGGCATAACACAGCCTCTGTAAAGGAAGACAAACATACATATTCTTTCCGATTTATAAGGACATCAACCGCTTAACAGAAACATAAGTTATGAAAAGCTATATTGATGGAAACATCGGTAAAATAAGTCGGTAAACAAGTCGAGGTGAGTCCTCAAGTCACTACTGGAAAGTACATGATTCAGCATCACTTACACTCTCTACTTTCATCGTTACAGCCCCGGACGCCGTATCCTATTCAAATGAGCTCTCACTCTTAGTGTCCGCTCACCGTGCCTATCGTTAGGAACAAGAGAGCCAATTTCCTTCTGCTCATGTCGCTCCAAACTAATCAGATCGGTTCCTCTCATTGGTTGGTCTTCACCCCAGTCATTATCTTATTCGGGGCCGTAAGCTGGAAATCGCCGACATGGAAACTATCTCAGATAATGCGACCCGCAAGCCAAAAAAGTAAAAAGCTTTGAAGAAAAAAGAATAAATTATTTCCTGTCCAATCAGAGGCAGATCTTAAGATCAGGCTTCAGCCCAGTCCGCAGTTAGTTTTTAACAGTTAAACAACGTTTGGGTTTGCTCATGCATCATCCAGTGGGCGGGTGACGCGCAGTAAACGGCGGCGTGGATAACTATAGATATTAGATAGGACCGAAGAGAGGCCAACCAATGTTTGCTCGCTAAGAATAGATATTATATAAGTATAGGTACTGGATAAATATAGACATGTGTCCGCCACTCAAGAATTAGTTGGTTAAAGCACGACCCGTCTCGCCATTCGCTTGCGGCAGCACGACTAATAAATAACCAGATCAGCTTGCAGCAAGGTACAAGTCTTTCGGACATCTTCTCTCCAGTGTACACTCTTCAGTATGTCAGCGAGGTGAGCCTGCCACCACCTCTCCCTCTCTCTATCACTCTATTCTCGTCTAACTTCTGATTTCTGCTCGCTGTTGTCTTTAGAAACGTGATTGGTGTAATTTTGATGAATGCGAGATTCATTTCCCCCTTTTCATTATTTCAAGTGATAAATTTAAGTTTTGATTCGTCCATGCTACGATGGTCAGATCAACAGCGAGTGCGAGTGAGAAGATGGGGAAGGTGAAAAATAAGATACGAAGAATTGAGAACCCCGCGGCGCGGGGGGTAAGGTTCTCGAAGCGACGAAGGAGCCTTTTCAAGAAGGCCCAAGAGTTGGCTCTTCTATGTGATGCCTCCGTCGGAGTCGTTGCAATTACCGAGTCCCGCAAGGTCCACGAATTTTCGAACACCGGGTAACTATTCTTACTCCTTCGAGTTGTTGCTTATATTCTTTTTAATCCATCATTATTTGTTTTGTCCTCGAAATCTAGAAGGAATTGGGATATTCAGACCGAAAAAATTCACCAAAATGAAGAATTTTTTTGATTTTGAAAATGTTTAGTGCTTGCGATGCTATAACGTATCCCGTTTCTACATTATTGCACCCGATGGCTTACCCCACGTGTGTTTCTTTCGCCTCGTTTATTTATCTAGAGTTGAAATCTGGCGAGTTTTCTTTTCTCCGGAAGCATTTCTGATGCCCCAGCCATGAAATATTAGTGGCAGCATGCCATGCTAACCGAAACTCTTGGGCCTTCACTATTTTACACTTTGTGATTGTCTCTCACATTTTTAAAATTTAATTAATCTGAGAGATATGTCTTATCGATCTCACAATAGTAGTCCAGTTAAACCTGGATCTTTCCTGGCAAAGTATTCGTGCTTCCCTGCATTTAGAAAGCATGGAATTTTTATTATATATTTCAAATTGGGTATCAAATTACATGCATATAAATGGGGTGGCCGCTATGGTTCTGTTTCACAGGTAGCTTAGTCCTCTAAACATTTCTAAGCGACTTTGCGCTATAATTATTTCTTCACTTTTTTATGCTTGTCGACATAAGTATGACGATCCGTACCCGAATCAATATGTCTAGAAGATAACCATCAAATTCAGCGGGTTCATTTGCATGAGGACTCTGAGAATTATGCATGGCACATAGAGAATGTGAAGGGAATTGCTGATTTTAAGCAAGATCCATAACCTGCTTTGTCCTGATTTATGAGGAAAACTATTTTTGTATCCTTCCAATATATTAAAATTATGACAGGATACAATTCCTGTGAAATCGTCTCCAATAGCATAAGCTATTTACATGGCATACATATTACTGGGAGTTATGTTTCTTTCTTTTTCTAGGACATTACATCATGGATTCACAGCCATCATACACCATGAATATGAGCAGGAATTAAATCACAAATCCAGTAGGTTTCCTAATGAAAACGAACATGAGTGAATTAGTATTTAGAATGTGTTCTATCCTGCGTATAATGGAAGTAAATAAATAGTGTTTATGAGTGAGCCGTTTCTTATTTTAAGATGTAATGCCTTTGTCTCAATATATTCTATTTACAGCCCGGAATAGTTATATGAGAATCTTTTAAACATTTACTTTTTCAACTTTTTGCTCTGAAAAGATAGAGACATCTGTTCATCCTTCTTGTAATTTTGGAAATATGCATGATATAAAAATTAGGCCTTGCCGATCAAACTTTTGATAGTTAGCCAGGCTCCTCAAAAAGTTTGCTAGTTACAGACTTTACTGTATCAAGAATTTTATTCTTTACAAATACCCCCCCCCCCCGCTATTTTTATTATGTCCGCATGAGGCAGTCACTGAGCTGAACTCCTATTGCCCAACACAGTTGAATTGTATTCCCTGTTAATAGGGTCTTGCATTAATCGTCATCATATAATGTGGGCCTATTAATACGGCCATGCATCATCATTTGTCCTTCTGAGGCATTTATTGAGCTGAACTCTTATTGCCCATAACAGTTGCATTGTATGCCTATCAATAGGACCATGCATTTTTAGTGACGATATAATGTTGGCCTATTAGTATGGTGATGCATCATCATGTCCTTAAGACGAAATTAATGAGCTTCATTCCTATTGCCCAAAACTATTTTCGTGTATACTCTATTAAGAGGCCCATGGGTTCTTAGTTATGATATAATACGGGCCTCTTAATGGGGATATGCATCATTATATTTCCCTTTGAGCCAATTATTTAGCTGAAATCCCTTTCCCCATAATTTTATCTTGTAAGCCCTACTAATAGGAATCTTTAATAATGATCTAATATTTTTTTCAAATGTTAAAACATATTCAAATAACTGTTATCACAGCCTACCAACGAAACTTCCTCTCTACTGAAGAGTTGGCTAAAACGTATTAAAATAGCTTCTGTGATCCATCGACTGGACTTCTCCTATTCTAGGCTCTAATTTGATGCTCCCTTGGGTAATAACTAGATATGAAGTACAAATTTTCTGCAGCTTCCAATAAAAATAAAGTAGATACGGCAATAAATCCACAAAGCTTTGATCCACGGAGCAAATGAACTCTAAATCATGTTGAATCAGAAACTCCAACCCTTATGTCCATAGCAGGTGCAGTGGGATCCAAAAAATGCTTGGATATATAAGTTATGAGTTTAAGTCAGAGCAGTGCCTGATTTCCCAAGCACTAGTACTCAAATAAGAGCAAACGTCTCAGGTGAGGGGGAATGTACATTCCAGCATTTGTGGTTACATGATGCCATATATTGACATGAAAAGAGAGCCGAGCTTCTGGAGAAAGTACAAGGGTTAGTAAAAGTGACAACTCTTAACATTATTGTTGGAGGCGGTTGCTAAATGGTCTTGAAAATGGTAGAGAGAGTTTCATGGCTTTGTAATGCCTCACATCAGTGGTCGGCCAGAGCATATAAACAAGCGGTGCAGAACTGGTGTTGAAGAATACAAAAAGTTGCATTATAGTGTGGAAAGAGCGTGTTTTAGATCTTGGAGACCTGGTGGAAAAGCATCAAAAGTCACGAAGAGATTATGGCAGATAAGAATCCTGGCATTTTAATGCCCAATAAAGCAAAACTCATTATAGTAAGGAAAATTTCAAATGTTTATATTGAAAGAAGCACATGCACAAAAAATAAGCCGGTTAGAAATTAGATAAAACTCTATCCAGTATTAGTCGATGATACATGATTTTATACCATGGTCAACATTTCAATTTTTACCATCCAAATAATTTTTTTGACATAGCTGTTTGTTAGGATTGGTAAAATAAAATTCGAATCTCGAAATGGATAACTTAGGAGTAAAGTATCATGAGCAGGTCTTTTTTGATTTGTGAAAGTTTCCAACACGTAAAATTTGATTAATTTGAACAGGTTGATTTTTTTTTTCTAACGTTGAGCCATAGAGTGGTGTAGCCTGACTGACCTTTGCCTGTTTGCCTCTTGGCTATTCGTGTACTTGGTACTTCCATGGCGGCGTCTGTAAAAAAATTATTACATGGGCCCAAAAATTATTACATGGGTCCTCGACTGTTTCCACTTAATTTCGTATTTTATTGTTGAGAATCTATCATCGTCTTGCTGAGGTTTATTTATTCGATGTTTATTTCCAATATGACTTTTTCGTGATTCAAGATTATACTGCAAACATCCCGCCCCCCTCCGCCCCCCGAGAATAACCCAAAATCCATGTAGTCATGATATAATTTACAAATTTAACTGTTTTCAACATCTGTTTAAGAATTCCCGGTTCCATACACTGGAGAGTGCATGCTTTCTTTTCAAAAATAAAATGAACCAAACCAGGATCAAATGTATTGACAACACTAGTGTTAGGAAGCTAATCGTGTGATTCTTTCATAAACATTTACATTTATGAATTTCATAAATTGAGCTAATTTGGCATCCATATCTCAGCAGTATATGTCATTCCAACACTATTTTGGCAATTTAATTCCGTAATGACTCTATCTCGAAATCTCCAATATTTCACACAAAATACTGGACTAACATTATGTTTATAGTCACTACTTGATCTTCGCTTTCGTTTCTGCAGCAGTGTGAAAGATATATTTGCAAAATATAATGACCACTCAAAGATGGTGGAAAAGCATTCTGACGTGGTAAGGCACTATGTTTATCGATCATGAGGAAGTTCATAGGTTTCGTGATAAATTTTCTTCTCATGAAATTGGACTTAAAAACCTGGACATCACTCTCTACAGAGAAGGCTTGAACCAGAAAATGCTTACGGCAGAAATGTCACAAGGTTTGTTGTTCTCCCCGTCCGCCCCATTCACATCTCTTTCCGGATCTGTACCCTTAATCTGAATCCAACTCCCAATTTTTTTTTTCATATGTATAGTCTGAACCTATCATTAATCTTTCTCTTACTACAGCAACATAAGAGAGCAGGCCCTGGAAGAACTGACATCGACCAATCAGGGACGCATAGAAGGGCTACTTCATTCAATACGCCGGGTAATAGAGAGATATGAACATGATTGATCGCGAGGATTGAAAAATCATCCCCCTCCCGTCCCCTGACGTTTCCTCATTCCATAGACATATTACGAAGCTCCAAGCGGAGGTCTCGGACTCCTCGACAAATATTTTTTTCCCAATTCGATAAATTTCAAGCGTAGCCAAAATCATTTTCCGACCACAGATAACAATCTTCATCAATTTTTCCGAAACTTCAGATTTTTCAATTCGATAAACCTGAAGTATAACCAAAACATTACTGACGACAGATATAAGAAATTCCTCGAAATTTCATCAAGTTCAATTTTTTCGATTCGATAAACTTGAAAAAATTCCAAAGAAGACAGAGATCACGGACTAATGATTTCGCTTACACTTGCAGACGAAGAGGCTGATGGAGGAAAACAAGAAGCTGAAGGAGGAGGTGAGGGTTTATCTTTTGTTCTCTTCATAGGATTGAAAAGGAAAATCTGACAGCAGCATCTGCGGCAGATGGCGAAGATGTTGTCAGGCGGATCGGGTAGCCAGACGGCCGCCGAGTCGAACGCTCGCAAAGATGACGGAAGCTTCGATGTCACACTCAAACTCCGCTATTTGTAGAAGTTTCGCATGCGAATATGAACAGAAGACCACCTTTCAATGCAACCCCGCAACTCCTCAAGACCACCTTTTAAGTGCATTTGAATGATGGAATCTTAAGCTCAATCAGACTTAGGATACATTCGATCCGTACGATCTTTGTATCAGGTTTAGGGTTGGACGTTTAAGATCGAAGAACCGGTTTGATCGGATCGAACTGGAACCAAAAGTAAATTAAATAATATTTTTAATATTTTTTTGTAAAATTCTAAAAAATATTAAACTTACCCCAGAGGTTTCTATTGAACTTGGTGTAGCCGCCATATATTTGACATATGTGTGCCCCCACTTGATGTAGAAGAGTTCTTCTCTGAAGGCAGGCTGTAAGAACTCATGAAACCTACTTGCATGTCGATAGTTTATTCCTTCTTTATTCACCCTGACAGTTCTCCACGAAGAAAGGGAGATGTGGAGGGAGAAATATTGAGAGAGGGAGATTGCGACGGGGAAGGAAGGGATGGGAGGCAAAGAGGCATTCCATACTGCGGTTCTAAAGCCCATTATGTGGATATTCAACATAAATATCAACATAATTTCTATTTTTTTTGATATTGACTAGTCAACTTGACCAGACCGGGACCGGTCTGAACTGGACCGAGACTGAATAAGAACGGACTGGAACTGGACTGAGCTTTAGGTAAGGTTTAGGTCTTTGCTAAAAACTCGGACTAGACCCCTACCAAATGCTATTTGGGTTAGGATCTTATTTTTGATCCTGCCCTGTGTTAAGATTGAACAGTCCCATTCGATTTGATTTGAACTTGCACTTCAGGTCGAATCGAAATGCTCAAATTGAACCCATGTAAATATATATATATATAATTAATGAAATGAGAGAGAGAAAGAAAGGGAACAAATGACAAAGGGAGAAAGAGCAGTGAGAGAGCAAGCGAGAGAGAGAAAGAACGTGAGACGGAGAGAGCTAGAGAGAGAACAAGATATAAAAATGAGAGAGAGAGAGAGCAGTGATAGAGAACTAGGGAGAGAGAGAATGAGAGAGAAAGAGAGCTGGAGGAGAGAGAAATCCAGAGGAAGAGAGAGATAGCAGGAGAGAGAGAGCAAGAGGAGAGCACGAAACAGAAGGCAGCGGGAGAGAGAGAGCTAGAGGAGAGAGAATGCATGAGAGAAAATGAGAGAGATAGAAAGTGGTAGAGACAAAGAGAGAAAATGAGTGAGAAAGCCAAACGTAGAGATAGAGAGCACAAGAGAGAACAAGCGAGAGAGAGAGAGGGAAAGAAAGAGAGAGTGAACTTGAGAGAGGGAGAGAACAAGAAAGAGAGGGAGAGAAAGCGAGAGAGACAAGGAAAGAAAGAGAGGAAACATGAGAGAGGGAGAGAAACGGAGAGAGAACAAACAAGAGAGTGATAGAGAGAAAGTGAGGGAGACCGGGAAAGAATGATAGGCAACTGGAGAGAGGGAGAGAAAATGAGAGAGAAAAAACAAGAGAGAGAAAGAGAAAGGGAGAGGGAACTCCAGAGAGGGAGAACAAGAGAGAGAGAAAGAGAGATAAAGAGAGAGAAAGAGAGGGAGAGACGGGGAGATAAACAGAGAGGGCACTGGAGAGAGGGAGAGAGAGGAACAAGTGAAAGAGAGAGAGAGAGGAGAGAGTAAGGCAGAGAGAGAATGTGAGAGAGATAGCCGGAGGGAGAGAGAGGGAGCGAGAAAGAGAAAGAGCTAGATGGATAGAAAGATAGAGAGAAGAAGAAAAAAAAGAAGAAGAGAGAGAAAGAATGAGAGAGGATGATAAGAGAGGGAGAGATGCAACCAATAATAGAGAGACAAAGAGAGATGGAGTGTAGAGAGACAGAGAGAGTGGGGAGCAGGAGAGGGAATTGTAATTTTCTTGAACTGTTTGATTTCGTTCGAACAGTTCAAGGTAAATTAGATCTATTCTGATTTTTCTACTCGCACCCATCAAAAAATCTAGATCGGACTTGATCTAAAATATTTTTTGATCAAAATATTTCAAACTGTTAGGACCGAAACTCATGTTGATCGATTAAATTGTGATTAATTCAATAAGACAAATTGAAATCGATTGAATTTAATTTGAAATGTTCGAATGAGAATCAAACACTTCAAGAAAGTTTTATAAAAAAATCGATTTGAACCCCAATCCCTACTCTAAATATGCCTTTAAGGTTCCAGATTCATTAAATACTTGTAAGAATGATTTGCTATTCAATTGTAAGCTCTCATGACTAGTTCTGTTAATGTGTGTCAAAAGATGCTTAAGAGAAACCCATTGACTGGACTGAGGGTTGTGCGTAGATTGAGATGTTTTTTATACAGAATAAGCAATATCAGGCCTCATAATGGTAAGCTATCATAAAGTATCTATATTTTTTGTACTCTAATGCATTATTTTTGTGATTGTCTAAAACGCTACACCCTTTATCGAGTCAAAGCAGCATAGAGTGCCCACTATTTTAGAGTTTTCCATGTTGACCACAGTGAGGACATTCTTTGGATGGAAAGATTGAGACAGAGTAATAGATTAGGAATGATATTGTAGATTAATCCCATAAAGTGAGGGGCAAGGCCGAAAGGACAAACAACAAAGTTGGATCCCAGAGCTTTAAGGACTTCTTGTTGGATCTTGATACATGTAGATAGTTTCATGAATGTTAGTATGCGAAAAAAGGTGTTATAGATATCTCATGTTTGAATCTCCCACCGATGGGACCAGGAGAGAGCCAAAATAAATATGGGATGTGGTTATCTTTTAGCCAGGGTTTAATATTTTGTGGTAGTCAATACCTGGATACATTAAAAACCTTCCACAACTAGGCAAGCTTTTCAATAATCAAGATGAACAATACTTTGCAGCTTGGTAGGAAACACCCACTTTCAATCAATGACCTTTAGGTTGAGGGGTGCAAGAACAAGATCCACAAAGAGTTGTGTAAAATAGTAGTGTACTTTTTGACCGCGGCTTGATGTTAGAGGGTATGAGATAGAGCTTCTGAAAAAATGGTGGATTCTTAGGGAAGAGTAGAAGTTAGATGAAATATGCGAGTGGAAGTTAGAACAGGAATTACAAAGCCGTAGAGCTCGAACAATTTGCAAAAAATGATGGGGAGGTGTGAAATCAGATGGGCCAGCGGCTAAGGGTGTGACTGCATAAGGTGGACTTAGCGGTCATGGAGAGGACAGAAGGGAACCAAGGAGCCCTGCTTTTAGAGGGATGGAAAAAATGCTTTTTTCATCAGGTAATTGATGGAAATATTTGTGGCCGGCAAGCCAATCACACATTCCACATCTCATTTTGGTTTCATTAATTAAACAAATTCATTATCGTGCTCATGTGATGCTTATAATGAAGTCATTGAATATATGACCGGACTTAGTGAATTATGATGAGATCGTACCATGGAGATCACTAGTCTTTAAGTGTGTGTTCTAAATTTTCCTATTCGAAGGATACCGAAGAAGGACATCAAAGTATCCGAATAGAATAGCACTATGATGTAGGACAACTAAGGGAGAAAGGAATGATGACGACAGGTGGAAGATGCTGGGCGACTAGGGAGAGAGCGACTAGGAGCCGGGTATGTCAATGATGGCGGAGAATGCAGGGCGGGTTTAGGTAGAGGATAAAACAGACCGCGAAATTCACAAGATCGAATTCGAAAACCTTAAACCGATGAAATAATGGTGGTGCAGCCCGTTCCTCGTTGAGGCGGAGTACTATCTTCAACCATTGTGGCGATGCCAAAGCACCAAATCCAATACTCGTTGGAATAATCCTCGCGGAACACTGGGCGAAGAACACTCGACACCAAAGGTTTCAGGGGTAGCTTGGCACGGAGTGCGTGATGAGGTTGCGGAAATTCAGGTCGAGATGTAAGTGGGCAATTCGGGCATTGCGGCCCAGGCGAAAGATCTGGGTGTTCCGGCGTTAGCGGCCCTCGCAATGAGACGGCCGGACTAAGCCTGGTTGCTCAGTCGTCGGAGTGCTTGGCGTGGGGTGTCGTTGGTGGGACAATTGATGTGCGCTTTGACAGGGTGTCATGGATCCAACTATCGGGGCATGGGTGGTGGCGTCGCAGCCTCGCTAGCGTTGGCGCGAGCGGCGTTAGGTGGGCCGCCGGCGCGGCGTTGGAAGCGGCGGCCTTGGCTAGGCGGCCTGCGCTGGCGTTGGCGTGGCGGCCCTGGGCGGACAGCCGGCGCTGGCATCTGGCGCGGGCAGCCTTGGGCGGCGGCTTGCCCCGGCGTTGGCAAGGGCGGTCCTGGGCGGGCGGCCGGCACTAGGTGTCTAGCGTGGGCGGCCCCGGGCAGGGGTGGCCTGCGCTGGAGAAATGGGTGCAGGTAGAGAGGAATTAGGGAAGAGGGAGAGGATGGGCGAGAGAGAGAGAGAGAGGGGTGGTAGCCGGAGGCGGCGACGATGGCAGCGACAACCTAGGGGAGAAGAGGAGGCTAGGGCAAGTCCTCCAAGAAGTGTTAAAGAAACTTAATTCCTCAATTATGACTTGCCTAACTATTTCTTGAAACATTGGCCTTTACATATAGGCCTTGGAGGAAAGTGAAAATACACTTAAAAGAAATAAAATGAAGGCGAGCAGCGTGACGAATGACGTGGTTTTGTATCACATCAGGGGGCAGTTCCGAATCTGCCTTTGGCGACGTGTCAGGACGTGTGAAGGGGCGTGCGTGGGTGGAGTCATGCCTGATACTGGCATGTTGACTTGATCCAGGACAATGGTGGCATGTCTTTAGCGGTCGTGTTGACTTCAGATGACACTGGTGACGCGTCCGGTGTCGATTAAATCGATTAAGCATCAGAACACTCCAGCGAGGTCAGCAAGTTGGGCGCGATTAAGCAAGGTCCTCTTTTATGATCCACGTGTCGTCCGTCGACGATTTGCCTCACCAACGAACAAGAAACTTCTGCACCGTCCACCTTTGGTGGAGGTGATTACTTTGTCCAGTATAGCCTCGGCGTTCTCTTGCCAATCAGAAGGTAGTGAGGAGGGTGGGCAAGTCAAACTCACTCATCGGGAAGTCCGAGGCAGAAAAGGATCATTAGATGAAAGAGGTGGGGCTTTAAACGCGACTAAATCCGAAATATTGAAAGTGATGCTTATCCCTCACGTGGAGGGTATGTCGACAGCATAAGCATTTTCCCCTACTCGTTTGAGGATTGGGAACGGCCCGGCACTACGAGCGTGAAGCTTAGTAGTCCGCTTGGAAGCGAATCTCTCCGGCCTAACACTCACCATCACCATGTCACCTTCTTTAAATTTGTGAAAGCGGTGTAAATCTCGGCCTCTTTTATGTAGTGTTTCTACTCATGAAAGCGTTTATGAATATCCTCATGCAGACTTTTAATATGACTTGCGAATTCATGACCATCATCTATGACTCTAGCATGCAGTAACATGGGTATGAGATCGGTGGGCTTACGAGGTGGATGGCCATGCACAATTTCAAAGGGACTCAAGCCAGTAGTACGATTGACCGATGCGTTATAGGCAAACTCAGCACTGCGGAATGACGGAGTCCCAAGACTTAAGGTTATCCCCAACCAACGATCGTAATAGATTGCCAAGGCTTCTATTAACGACCTCAGTCTGTCCATCAGTCTGGGATGAAAAGCCGTGGAGAATTCAAGCTTTGTTCCCAAGAGATGCCATAGGGTATTCCAAAAGTAGCTGGTAAATCTGACATCTCTGGCGATACTATACTTTTTGGAAGCCCATGGAGACGGACAACTTCATTGAAATAAAGCACAGCGACATGAGAAGCATCGGAAGTTTTAAAGCAAGGAATGAAATGGGCCATCTTTGAAAAACAATTTACAACCACCATGATAGAATCATAACGATTGACCGTTCTCGGAAGCCCTAACATAAAGTCAATGCTCACGTCATCCCAAGCTTTCTGAGGACTGATAGAGGATATATAGGCCAGTGTTCTGCTTAACCTGCTTGGCAAGAGCACATACGACATTGGGAAACGATATTAGCGACATTGGGAAAATAACCTATGCTCTACCATGGCGATGGTTTTATCTCTCCCAAAATGACCACTAAGGCCTCCGGCATGTGTTTCCCATATAAGGAAATCCCTGAGGAATGACTAAGGAATGCATAGGCGGCGGTCATAGAATAAAAATCCATTTTCTAAAATGCAGTCTTGAGTCTTCGGATTCGGGTAATTGCCTATAGTCTGGGTGATAGATGCAAAGTCCGAGCAATCAGGATAAAGGTCCTTCATCTGCTCAAATCCGATAACCTCAACCTTCATTACATTCAAGAGGTGGACACGTCTACTATGGCCATCGGCCACTCGGTTCTCTACCCCTCTTTTGTGTCGAAGGATGAAAGTATATGACTGGATGAACTCGACCCAGTGGACATGTCTAGGGTTTAATTTCTGCTGAGAGTGGAGGTATTTCAAGGCCTCATGATCAGAGTAGAGGGTGAATTCTTTGGAGAGTAAGTAGTGACGCCAATGAGGTAAAGATTGGACGATAGCATAAAACTCTTTGTCATAGGTGGAATATTTGGGTTTGGCGTTGTTCAACTTCTCACTAAACAATGCTATAGGGTGATTTTCCTGACTCAAGACTCTACCAATTCCTATCCTCGATGCATCACAAGCAACCTCGAATACTTTATCAAAATCTGGTAAACGCAAGATGGGAGCTTGAGTCATCGTAAGCTTAATGTTTTCAAAAGACTTCTACGCTAATACGGTCCACTCGAAATGATTTCCTTTAAGACATTCGGTAATGGGTGCCATGATAGTACTAAAGTTGGAAATGAATCGCCTATAGAAGGTCGCTAGACCGTGGAAGCTACGAACGTCACGGTCATTTTTGGGAGTTGGCCATTGAGTTATGGCATCAATTTTGGTCGGATCAACAGATACACCTTGGGCAGATAAGAGAAAACCTAAGAACGAAACTTGATCAACAAGGAGCATTTTTTTGGGTGAGCATATAATTGCTCGGCTTTTAAGACTTCGCAAACTAGACGTAGGTGATGGACATGGTCAGGTTTGGATTTTCTGTAGACGAGTATATCATCAAAATAAACAACGACAAAGTTACCTATGAATGGCCTAATAATGTGTTTCATTAACCGTTGGAAGGTGCTAGGTGCGCTCGACAAGCCAAAGGGCATGACCTTCCATTCATATAATCCATCCTTAATTTTAAAGCAGTTTTCCACTCATCTCCGGGACGGATTTGGACTTGGTGATAGCCACTCTTAAGATCAATTTTGGAGAAAATCCTCGACCGTGGCATCATGTCAAACATATTGTCGATGCGAGGAATGGGAAACCTATATTTGACGGTGATTTTGTTCATGGCTCTACTATCGATGCACATGCGCCAACTCCCATTCTTTTTGGGAGCTAGTAATGCAGTGCGGCACATGGACTAATGCTCTCCTGAATGAACCCCTTGTCCAAAAGTTCTTGGACTTGGCGCTGAAGTTACTTGTACCACGTAGGGTCCATTAGGCAATGAGGAAGATTTGGTAGGGAAGATCTAGGAACAAGGTCGATGGCTTGATGAATCTCGCACATCGAGGGCAGGTCATTGGGTAAATCCTCAGGGAAGACACTCTCAAATTCAGTGAGTAATTGGGAAATTTTGGGTGGTGGGGGTGACGAGGTGCCAGCGGAGTGATGGGGAATCAGGGCAAGGCAAATGGACATCTCACTATCTACTTCCTGCTGAAATTGACTATCACTAAGAATACATAGACCTAAGGATGGAGATTTTGGTGAGGACCTTTGCGGGGTATGAGTGTAAGGATGCCATGTGATCTTCTTGCTCTGATGGATGAATGAGCAGGTATTGCTCCTACCAAAAAGGTGCAGATCATTATCATTATAACCAAGGGCGGCCAAGAATAATGCTGCCCACCTTCATGGGTAACACATCACACAATACCTCCTCTTCGTATGATTCAACCTTCAAAGGAAGATGGCATTGGTTCTTCGTGGGAATCGAGGTAGCATCGATCCACGATACATAATATGGGTGAGGTGATCGATTAGAGGTAATCCCAAATGAGCGATCATGATATCTAAGGCAGCGTTGATGCAACTACAACTATCAACAATTGTCTTGCACATCTTATCACCAATCTTAAAGTACGTGTAAAATATGGATGTCCTCAATGCGGTATTATCAGTGGATGGCTGGGTAAGGTTGCATCGAACAACTCCCTTAACGGATGTAGATGGATCCTGACAAAGATGGGACGGTTGCCAGTCACTGATGCCAATGAAGCCCACCAAATCTTCTTCCTGCACGAATTCATCTTCGACGTAGCTATCTACTCTATACTCTTCCTCGTCGATAGGTTGCTCATCTATGATAGGGACGTTATCGGAGGGCTTCTGACCTATATGTAGGGCTCGTGATGGACATTGGGAAGCTTTATGACTGCGTCCCTGGCATTTAAAGCAAGTCAAGCCAGAGGGACCGATTTGTGTGGGATTTGGTTGAGGAGGAGCTCTCGCGGTGGAATCGAGGGGCGACGCATGGGTGTTTGGAATAGTGTAAGATGGTGTCGGAGCTGGAGGACGGTGCTTGGTGGGAGTACAAGTCGGAACCGGTGGTGTTGTCGGGAAAGCTAACGGGGGGTTGCGCGGCGCTAGTCGGTTGGAGTAAGCTGTATTGGATGAATGGGCTCAGTCGATGAGTGCAGGACGACTAACGACGGGAGTATGGTATAGATTTTAACAGAGCTCAAGGTCCTCTACAATTTGGTAAACCTGCTCAAGTGTAGTGGCCTTGCAGATAAGCAATTCGGTCTCTAAATATGGGTTAAAGCCGGTTCTAAATCGGGAGATAACAACTCGAGGGTAATGTATTCAGAGATGGGACATCGACCCTGCTGTAGTTTATACCACTGATCAAGAAGATTATCCAAGTAAGCAAGGGGGACATATTTCTAATGCAGTTTGTCCTTCATTTGTGGCCAAGTATCTATGGGTGCCTCTCGACGTTTGTAAATAAAAAATTCAAGGTTTTCCCAACAGATTTTTGCTTGTCCTCTGAATCTCATCTCGGTGTATTGGACTTTTTGCCACTCGAGCATATTGTACCATTTAAAATAGCTATTCAGCTTGGACTCCCAATCTAGATACTCTTTAGGGTCCCTAGATCCCTCATAGTACGGAACATCGACTTTGACACTACGTTAGATTTGTTGCCACTGATTGTCGTGATTCACACGGCGGTGATCGCAAGGGGGCGCCACGTCCTCGGGTGGATAAGGATCGTTTCTATCCGGACGATTCCCATTCCACCCGCGGCGTCTATTGTCAGTCGGATAGGGATCATTCCGAGGGGGATGATTCATATCACGCTCTGGGATCCTCTCCTTTGGTAGATGGTAATTGTCTCGTCGCAGACGATTTCCATCATGTACCGGGTGTCTACCCACAGGTAGATAGGGATCATTCCACGGTGGACGATTCCTATCTTGGCCTGGGTTCTAGGTTCAGGCGAATAGTAGTCGTCTTAACGATTCCTATCACGGACTGGAGTTCGAACCTCCGGAGGAATCAGATCGTCTCGTTCGGGATGATTCTAATTTCGAACTCCGGATCTATTCTCGGGTTGTATAGGATCATCGAAGTCATGATGATTCCTATCACGATCTCGAGGTCTGGGTTCAAGCGGGTTGTGATCTTCGCCATCACGACGATTTTGATCATGACCTTGATTCTTAAGTTGATAAGTCTGTTCACTAACTCAATCTATCAAACTAGTTAAACGGTTGTCCATGTTGGTAATTCGTGTATTCACATCATGAAAACAGTCCTACACAGCGTCTAACACGCGATCGATGTCCCCACTTGAGGAGGTTGGTGGGATAGATGAAGACAACTCGTGGATGGAAACGGACAGTTCACGACCATCTTAGGTTTGGTCATTCATTAGAGCGGAGACTCGTTTGCCTGAACGCAGATGCATGCAATGCAGATACTGAATGAAGATGTCTACGATGGCGGAAGCGACTAGGCTGACATAGGTTAGGCTCTGATACCAATTTGATGTAGGACAACTAAGGGAGATGGGAATGATAACGACGGGTGGAAGATGCTGGACGACTAGGGGAGGCGACTAGGAGACGGGTATGTCAATGATGGTGGAGAATGCAGGACGGGTTTGGGTAGAGGGATAAAACAGACCAAAAAATTCACAAGATCAAATTCGAAAACCTTAAACCGATGAAATAATGGTGATGCAGCCCCGTTCCTCGTCGAGGGCGGGAGTACTATCTTCAACCACCGCGACGATGCCAAAGCACCAAATCCAATACTCGAATTCACGTTTGTGGGAAATCTCACGAAAAGAAGAATTTTAAGGAAATAAAGAGATATTAAAATCAAATCTGACGGCGGTGGAAGAATCCTCGCGGAACACTGGACGAAGAACACTCAACACCAAAGAGTTCAGGCGTACTTCGGCATCGGAGTGCGTGATGAGGTTGCGCGAAATTGAGGTCAAGATGTAAGTGGGTGATCCGGGCGTTGCACGGCCCACGGGACGAAAGATCTGGCCGTTCCGGGCGTTGAGCGGACCTGGCAATGACACGGTCGGACTAAGCCTGGTTCCTCAGTGGTCGGAGTGCTTGGGCATGGGTCGTCGTTGGTGGGGCGATTGATGTGCGCTTCGACATGGTGTTGCGGATCAAGCTGCGGGCGTGGGCGATCGGCTGCGCAGCCTGCGCTAAGCGTTAGCGTGGCGGGCTTGGGTGGGCAGCCGGCACTGGCATTTGGCGTTGGCAGCCGGCGCTGGGCGTTGGCGGCCAGCGCCGGACATCTAACGTGGGTGGCTGCGGGCAGGGCAATTCCTCCAAGAAGTGTTAAAGAAACTCAATTCCTGAATTATGACTTGCCTAACTTTTTCTTGAAACATTGGCCTATACATATAGGCCTTGGAGGAAAGAGAAAATACACTTAAAAGAAATAAAAATGAAGGCGAGCAGCGTGACGAATGACGTGGTTTTGTATCACATCAGGGGGCAGTTCTGGATATGCCTTTGGCGACGTGTCAGGACGCGTGAAGGGGCGTGCGTGGGTGGAGACATGCCGGATCCTGGCATGTTGACTTGATCCAGTGACGATGGCAGCATGTCTTTAGCAGTCGTGTTGACTTTAGATGATGGTGGTGATGCGTCCAGTATCGATGTATTGATTTTGTCGCCACCACACTATGTAGACTCACTGATATGATGAGTATGGTCATTCCGTAGCCATTAGTGTGGAGACACTAAGAATTGATAGTGGGTGTTGTTTAGTGGAATAGTTCATTGAATTGATATGTACAAATCCCTGAATGGTATGATACCAAACTGTTAATCAGGTTGGTTCAGATCATGGTTGTGTCGATGGTCCTTAGGCCTGCGACACTAAAGGCGTCTTGTAGAGGGACAGTTATACTTTGACTATGATCTACGCATACCTAATCATGGAATTCTAAATAGTCCTCGTTCGGGGATATCAAGAGGTTCACAATGATGATTGAGTGGTCAAGATGGGAGCGTCTACCCTCAGTATAAGAGATGACAGCTCAAGGAAGACGATGCGATGAAGACCTTGGCCTACGTAGTGAAATATCATATAAGAGTTCTCTGATGATTTTTGAATGCATCAGCACTAGCTCAAATGACTGATTAGGGTTTGATAATTGACCATACCCTAAGTCGTCAAAGGAGTGTCAAGTGAATGAGGGATTATATATACACGGTAACTGATGAAGAACAGGTTCCATGAGTGAGTCGATACACACTCCTTTGTATCTTCTAGACCATGAGGTTTAGCTCGGCACCCCATGTGTTGGAGACTAAATGTATCGATTGAGTTAAATCGATATGACATTAATTAATCTATATGATGATATATTTAATTAATTTGGAAGACCAATAAAGGTTATTGGGCAACTAGAGTCGTTAATTAGACTGCTATATGGGCCTAGAGGGATACACGCAAATGGTCTTTTGGACATCAGAAGATATACTTAGGTTTTTGGAGTATTTATGGAAAATACCCTCTTAATCTAAATAAGGGAAGGCCTTGAATGAAATTCACCTAGGCCAGAATCATCCAGGGGCTTTCCCGTTCTTTTCCCTTCTCCCCATGAATCCTCTCCACTCCCAATGCGATCGGGATGACGTAACAACGGCGATGGAGGTTGAACGGGGCTCGACAACGAGAAAGAGGAGTTCTCATATGTCAAGGACCGCATGGATACGCCTAGAGGCTGCACACTTGAGCAGCTCGTCTCATCTCACTCCACGATCCAAGAAATTATGGATGTGATCCGTGCAAAGGTACTTCATTTTAATGGTTTTATTGATGCCATACAATTTTGCAAAAGTCTTCCGCTGCGTATTGTTTTGAATTCTTCATCCAGATCTAGGCAACTAGAACCCAATAGTAATGACGTTAATGGAAAATAGTTTTATCTAATGTAACATCAGGAGAGATGATTATTCAATAATATACGAGGGAGTAGCAACTCTACTAATAATGATGTGAATTTTAGCTAAATATAACACATTTTTAAGCTATGCATGATATTTTTTATCGATGCCCAGATATTTGGGCATCAAAGAGAAAAATAAATTTAGTAGTATAGTCAGGTGTGGTTGAATGCAATACCCACAAAAGGTTTATGTTGTAGCATAAAAGTAGCAATCAAATTATGTGATTGATAACATAAAATATGAAGAGACAAAGATCTGTTTTATGATTTATCTTACTATTCATATCAAGAATATGCATAAAACTATCACTTATTCATGTAGAAATGAAGTTAACACTCCTTTTTTTAATTCATGTATTAACTAATATGGTTTAATGATTTAAGAACTAACCCCACTTGATTCCCATGAATCAAGCGCTTTATTTTTCTCACAATTTCCTTGGAGCTTCATTTATAACGGGACTGAAGTAATTTGAATATTAATGGTGGAGAAGAGAGGGACCTAAAGCACAATGAAGCCCACTATGGAACAGGCTCAATTCGGATCCCAAAAGGATGTTAAGCCCTGACAAAGGAGAGGCCGATTCTTAAGGAAAAATTCAAGTGGTAGCTTTTGTTTCTTTTTTATAAAGTGGGCACAAAATTGACTGGCCAAACTGCCAAATCATGGCCACACATTCTAGGTTTCTCGCATTGAGAATCTAGGATCCGTATTTATACCCCTTTTCTCCTAAGCCTGAATTTTTGTCCCAAAGGCAAACTTGAGTGCAGAAGTGTTTCTTGGATCCACTCTGTTTGAATGTCAGTTTGAGTGAACAAGGGAATCAGATCATCAAATTTGGAGGAAACTAAAGAAGAATGCATTCTTGGCCCGAAAGGGAGTGACACCATATGTTTGTGCATTCTCGGAGGTTCCTGCCTTCCGCAGTTAAATCTTCTAATTTGATGATAGCCAAGACCCAAGGCTTTCAAAGACCTCAAACGGTGCTAAATAAATCCTCCTACAGTTCAAGTTATTGCATTTTTATGAAATTGAAAAACAGCAGATCCGCCACACATTTTTCGGTGTCGAAATATCAAGTCAAAGGTGCTCCTATATGAAGCCTTGGCACCCTGTGCCAACACAAATACTGTGAGCTATTTTTAGTCATTATTATTTGATTTCATAATATTATAGCATTGAAATAATGTTTATATTTGAAGTTATTCTCAAAATTATTTAGGTTTTCCTTCATCACATTTACTTAAAAAACAAGAAAACTATTGCTTCTATTAGGGTTAGTGGTGGCGACGACGTCAACGCACCATCTTCAGACGCGTCAACACCGTCATCTTAGATGCCTCGCATCCTAACCCATCATCAATCTCAACTGAAGAACTGCCATGATGACGACCACATCAACGCACTGACGAGGGATGTGCCTCCACTTACGCAGGACATATCCCGCGTCATGGCACGTCACCAATGACAACTATAGAACCATTTGTGACGTGACGAGTGGACACGTCGCCTCATCCTTGACGGTTATTTTATTTCATATTTTCACTTTCCTCCAAGGCCTATATGTAGGCCAATGTTGCAAAAGACCACTTAGCAAGTTTATTTCAAGAGTTGAGTTTTTCTCTCCTTGGAGGAATCACCCTATCTTCCCCATCCCATTCTGATCGCAGCCACCACCGATCACCACCGCCGCTGATCACCGCTGCGCACTGTACCCTTGGCCACCACCCTACGCCCCGGCCGCCCGCTCCTTGTTCCTTGGCTGCTGCCCTACGTCTTGGCCGCCCTGTGCCCTAGGCGCCAGCCCACACACGCACTCACCCCGTGCAGGCGCTCGTCCGCATAAGTGCCCGTCCTGCACAGGCCACCAGTGCGCGCTGTGCGCATGGTCACCTGCGCCCGCTACGTGCTCGGCCGCCGCGCTGCCGCCGCCACGGCCGCCGCCCGCACCATCCGCCCGGCTGACCGTGCCAGGCGTGCCCCGACCGCCTGTGCCCGCAGAGTCCCCGACCGCCAGCGTGCGCCCGCCTGTGCCAGCTGGATCCGCGACACCCTGTCAAAGCACACGTGAATCATCCCGCCAACGACGCGTCAAGAATTCCCCGCAACCTCTTCAGGTACTATTAAATGCCGAGGTACTCCTACACTCTTTCGTGCCGTGTTCTTCGTCCAGTATTCTTCAATTGTTCATCTGCCACCGTCGGATTAGATTTGGATTTTGAGTCTTCTAAGCAAATTGCCCATTCGAAGTTATTGATTTTGGTACTTTTGCATCACCACGGTGGTTGTAAGACAGTACTCCCAGCCTCGACGAGGAAAGGGGCTGCACCATCAGTATTTTCACCGGATTTAATTTTTGAACTCGACCGTGTGATTTGTGGTCTGTTTTATCTCATCACGCCTAGTCATCCTAGGATCCAGTTCCCGTCATCACCTAGCTTCGTCACATCTAGTCATCCTTCATCAGTTAATTTCCATTTTTATCAAAAAAACTATAAATATATCATCACATCGAAAAAATATAATTGATTTCTGGTTCTTTGTGGTTCAACCTTCACTCAAATCTATACTTAATATGGAAACATTATAGCTTTGTTGTTTAATACAAGAATTAACGACCTATGCTATTTATTGGGTTATCAAGTACACAGTTGTGGGGGTTGCCGCATCCAAGAATATATTTAGCATGGAGGCATATTATAGCATAACAAGGGCAGTCTCCACATTAAGCCATCGTTTTATGTTGAGGTGTATGAGGGCGTGCAACACAATGCTTAATACCTAGATATAGGACATGTGGATGGAGATATTGATATTATCCACCCCATTCATATTGAACCTCAACTCTGAGGTTGAACTTTCTTTCACGCATGGGCTGAAAGTGCACAAACGTGGAGAGCGGATTGCTTTTTTATCTTCATGGCATACAGCAAGCTAAAGCTGATGTAAGCCTCAATCAATGATATGTAATAGGAATATTATAGCATAACAAGGGCAGTCTCCACATTAAGCCATTATTTTATGTTGAGGTGTATGAGGACGTGAAACACAATGCTTAATACCTAGAGATAGGACATGTGGATGGAGATATTGATATTATCCACACCATTCATATTGAACCTCAACTCTGAGGTTGAACTTTATTTCAAGCGTGTACTGAAATTTCACAAACGTGGAGAGCAGATTGCTTTTTATTCTTCAAGGCATACAACAAGCTCAAGCTGACATAAGCCTCAATGAATGATATGTAATAGGAAAAACCAATTTGAGATATAATGAGGATGCTCATACATCTGGGGGTTTTTCAAAACACAAAAATATGCATCTAGAAAAATGTCTCAACTCACTATGATCACATTAGAAATAAACCCTAGAGACAAGTCGAGGTTATTTCCATGATAAATTCAGGATTACCATGACGATATAACATTCCATTTTAGTTAGAAGGAGAATGGAATGAACTTTTGAATAAGCCCCAAATTATGCAAATTGGGCAAAGGTTGAGGTATATACAAGACACATAAGTTATATAGAGGGAGATGAACCAAGAGATAGAGAAAATACAATGAATTCTTAATTACGTACCTAAAAATACTAAAGAAAAACCTAATTCTATAAGGTCTTACTTGGTTCTTTGTATCTAACCTTAGAAGTATTGAGGGTTTGATCATAGTCACACCAGATGGAGTCTTTAGTGAATCAAAACTTATATTGATGCTCTGAAGTTCAAGACATGTTTCTTCAACAAAAGAGTGTACTTGGGTTTATAAAACATGATCAGGAGGGTGTGTTTCTCAAGATAATGTCTAGGCGAGCCAGGAATCAATCAATTAATACAATAATTGAATAATCATACAAAATAACACAATAAGTTCAGTGGTTCAAAACAGATGCAAAGAGGGAATAAAAGGACCATCATATCCATTTATTTAGGGGATCGTGATGGCCAGGACTGAGCAACCTCATTTGCTTGAAGCAGGCGAGACCAGAGAGCATGGAGATAGAGTAGGAGATTGGCTCTTACAAATGCTGTCCAATCTGGTGGTAGAGGCCACCTATCAAAATGCGACACAAATAGATTGGTTAGAAGAGAAAGTTTGTGAGTGATGAGGCCATATGGTCAAAGCAGAAGTGTCCAGACCGGGATGCTTTTAAAGTCAAACCAAGTTCTTCGTTTCCTTTTCATCTTTACTGAGATCTTCTTCACTCAAAGCCTGTAAACACGAAAACTCAAAAAAATATAGTTACTTTGCAATCTCTTGACCATGGAAAATTTCAAGAGTGACTTATGCACAAAACTAACGCTAAATATATGCAAAATGGTCAGATGAGTGAAATGACATGATGAATGTAAAAATTTCATAACCGCATCATACGGTGCAACATATTCAATATAAATATGAATTAAAATCAGTTAATAATTAGGGATAGAAAATCTGTATCAATGGCCACTAGGGTACAAAGATTTGAATGGATCATCTGAAAATCTTTCATAAACATATGATTAGCAATAGAAAAAGGCAGACGCTTAGCTTAAGAAACACCATAGGATATATAAATGTGTTGTCTTGGAAAGTATGAAGCAAAATAACATTCTGGAAAATATGAAGTAACGGACGTCCTAATCTGTGATAGCACATATTTGATGGTGCCTGAGTGATTTCATGTTTCACTCATGAGAGTTGTTTCCAGGGTCTAATATTTGTGACAAACCACATTTGGGGGTAAACATAAACAAACACATTATTATCAACTCTAGTTCGACATGCAAATTGAATAAATCTTGTAATTTTTGGAACTTGAAATATGTTGTGAAGTGCAAGATTTTTTTTATTAGTGAGTGATGAAGCATTACCACTTGAGGAAATACACATAGATCATCCACCATCAACATACAGATTGTCTGGTGCACTACAGGTTTACTTTAACATACATCTTTTCTTTTACATTATGCCAAACCATTTAGTGATGGGAACAACATATGCCTTGTACCACGAGAAGAGGCCACACAATAAAGAGAAAAGTGCAGTGCACACCCCTGCTTAGTGGACATTTCATCTAACATAATTCTGGAGACATTTCAATGCTTGTCATCCTTTATAACTTTAAAAACTAAAAGAAGTTCTCAACACACATTATCTATCTGTTTCTAGGCAATGGGTGTGAATTACATTGAGGGTGCTATGAAAATGGTGTTTAAAGGGCCATACCCTAGTTGACATAAAATATGTAATTTATTGTGTCATTTTCTTAGCTGATACGCCTTGTAGCATGTTGAGAACACATCATTTTGAGACTAGTGGCACTATACAATGCAGATCAACTTAGACACCCACCCCCCCACAATGCCAATTTCATTAAGCGTTGGACAATCTAAATGCATGACCTTGTGAAGAATCATCTAGAAGGATGGGATGGTGTCCGTAGAGTGTTGTTCAGTTCAAATGATGGAATGCGCTGAATGGTAATTGCCTTTTAGGCATCCCCATCCATGGGGTAGATACCAAGTCAATGTACTGGAAGCCAGTACTCACTATCTGAGACCTCACCAGCAAATACAATGACAAGAATAAGGCAGCACTCATTGTCTAGACTTTGGAAGAGATTAAAGTACACAAAAATTTCTACATCTTTATAAAATTAGGTTTGGATTCTCACTTAGATCCAATTACTTATACCTAGGATTTGGTTTTCGAGGTCTATGTCATAATGATTGGTCGTGCATCTATAAACAACAAGATGTTAATAGTCTTGGTAATGGAGATAATGAGTGTCAACACAATATTAACCACCAAACAACATGCATCATGTGTTACAAACATCCTGAACCTCCTCGTCCAAGTTGCAATGATAAGTTTTTCCATTCCATCATCAAGACATTGGAAATGCTTTAGAGATGTAGTTGAGGAGTTCAACATTTAGTGCATGGCTTCCAAAACTCAACTCGAAGACCACACAAATACATTAATGTGTAAAAAGAGGACCAATAAGTTCAGGAGAATAGCATGGTCATGTTGAACTATCTAGGCGTTCCGAGCGTTGTACGGCCTGGCAAAAAGCGTGACGATTAACGGGCTCTTTGATACGAGATCACGGATCCAACTGCACGCTCAGTTGGCAGGGTGCGGGGTGCGGGGCAGCGCCCTAACACTAGAACAGGATGCACGATGTGTTGTGGCGCCGACGGCGAGTGAGGGAGAGAGCTAGATAGAGGAAATGAGAAAAAGAGTGTGTGCATGCAAAAGAGAGTGAGTCAGAGAGTCAAAGTGAGAAAACGTGCAAAAGAGAAAACTAAGAGACCAAGAGAGAGAGTGCATGAGCAAGAGACAAATAGAGAAAAAAGAGTGTGAGAGAGAAAGAGATAGAGAGATCTAGAGAAATAAAATGAGAAAATGAGTGAATTTGTTTGTTGCACTCAATAAAGAGTGTAACAAACAGAGAGGAAAAAGAAATAGAATGAAAGAAAAAGAAGAAAACATGAGAAAGAAAGGGAAAGCATGAGCAACATATAGAAAGAGAGAAAAGGAGTGTCAAAGAGAATAACAAGAGAGAGAGAGAGTGGTAAAGAAAGTGATAATGAGTGAAAAATGAGGAGAAGAGTGATAACATGCGATATTAATAGCCTAATTTGAACTTATTTACATGCTTAATGGTGTTAAATTAAGTATGTATGCATGTTATCAAGTTTGAAAAAATGCAATTTATTTTTGTAATGGTATCCTAAATTTCTGAATTTTTATACATTGTTGGGGACTTTAATGTCATCATAATTAAAGTGAGAATTTAATTTTTATGGAATTTTTCCACATTAAATTTGTTAAAATATGAGTTTTCTACGTCAATTTGTGTCTTTATTTCACTAAATATGAATTCTCGAATATATTTTAGTGTCTTTATTTTTGCAGTGCCATGTGTTGTCGTTCGATTCATCAAACATCGATCAACCATGTTGAAGCCAAATGATTGGTGAGAACCAATCATTAACCTTATAATTAATTGCAATGCCATAATGGTATTTACTAGATGGCAAATACTCATTTTGTTTTTCTGGTGCAGGGTGCCGTGTATAAATAAAGAAGGCACCTTTTTTTGCAATACATGCGCTCCACGAACCTAGGCAAAGATATTTAAAATATTTATTTTCTCTTGCTCCTTGGTCCGATCAACTATTGCGGCACCCATTGAGCTGTTACCTAACACATGTCACCATGTGTACAGGTGGTGTGCGCATGTCATATTCTCATAGGGTTCAAAAGGGAAATAGCTGATGCGGTGTGCACTAATGCACCACCACATCAGCTGTAAAAAGGATAATATATAGATAATTTTAATGAAATGTAATATTATTCTCCTATTTAATGTTTTTTTCCAGGGTGATACGTGGAGAAAGGGAAAATATCAGCCAATGATCGTACTATATGCCTTGACAAGAGAAAACCTTAACCGAATGATGTGACAGTGCTCATGAGGACAAGGAGAGTGAAATCTTTGGACTAAATCAACAACAAATCATCCAATGTCCAGGCTGGATGTTCGACGATCTAGAACTCAGATGGAGATGAAATTTTAAGGTTCTCTTTGTCTTCTTGTCCTCTATCTATCCGTATGATTGGATATATAAATGGAACCCCAGATGTTTTTAAAAAAATGTTGGTGCAAACTCTCTCCTAGAGAGGCAGATTGAAATAAAGTGAAGTTTTGAAGGTCCATCAAGTGTTCCTTGGTGTGTCTAGTGCTTGGAGAGGTTCAACCAAGAAGTTGAGAGGTTGATCTGCATCAGGAATATGCCTTGATCCTGGCGGACTACAAGGATCTAATATTAGCCTCTTGCCTTACAATGAGTCTTCTTCAATACACTTAGGTAGTCTAACCATATTCACCATCCCTTATCTTTTTCCATCCCCAGCACTCATCCACCACAATCATTATCCATTACCATCAACTCTCATCCATTAACGTCCCATCTTGCGGCATCCAGATCTCGTCACTTTTTGTTTAAGAAAATATATATCACTATGTCATTTTACTCATCATTCTATCTCATTCTCCATATTCATACCACTATTCTTTACGCCCTCTGCTTCATTCATTCTCATCTCAACATCCTTATACATTGTAAACCATAAGTTTTAAAACCCTAATTAGCCAGTTTTCATCATACATTCAATTTCGATTCACGCAGCCTATTCACTAGCTCGTGTGCTTTAGACAACTCTTGCCATCGTAGTGACCTCACCCAATTGAGAGCATTCTTACTCTAACATCATGTTCCCTGTGGGAAAGGCAATTACTTGTCGCTAGATAACTTTATTATTTACAAGTATGGGTTTTCAAATATTATTGAATGAACTCAATATAACAACGATTTAATTTCACCCTGTATTTTGAGTTTATCAAAGAGGGCACATGATACAGAAAAAGAGAATGAGAGAAAATAAGAAGGATAGAAAGTGAGAGTATGAGGGAGAGTGAGAGTGTGAGAGAGTGATCATTTGACGTGAAGAAATAGGTAGAGAGAGAGTGACATCAAGAGTCATCCATCAGGTGTGATCAATGACTGATGCCTGAGTTCAATTTATTCAGTACTCCGTCCATCACTCCAGATGATGAAAAATGACAAAAGTGGATTTAATTGATAAAGGTATATTATCCATCCAAAAAGGCTATCTATAAAAGTTGGCTGAACAGAAACATGAAGTCTTATTCTGTCCATTCCAAACCATTGTTTGTCATCCATCCAGAATCCTTAATTGTACGAAAATGACCGTATGGATTCAATTTAACCATATGTGAGATCAATGTTCCTTTTGTTTTCCAAGGGGAGACCTTTATTCTGCTTTATTATCATGGAGACCATTCAAACAAGTAACAATGCAAGGATTGAAGACATTTTATTGATGTCATTCATTAATATTCTATTTATCTTCTTCTAATGTTATCAAGAAAAATTGACATGCGACTCTTAATGACAAAAAATAGGAAAGATAAAAGAGAAAATAATATAACAACATACATTTGATAGTCATCTGATGCAACCCAACAGGTCGAGATCCAAGGACACGCGTTACACCACTAGAGAAAACATGCTAGATGAATGCAACAATTAAAATGATGCGGAGGTTTTGGAATCCAATGAGAAATATGACAAGAAACCACTGACAAGGGCGAAGATTGGGTAACAATACAAAGGGGCTAGGTAGTAGACAAGCTCCCGATGACCTGATTAATCGGCTCAAAGACCCACAAGGCAAGGACAATTACTGTCCAAAAGTGTCCACTATTTCCTTCGAGAATGACACTAATCCGACACCTAAAGCGAAGGTCCAATCTCAAAAAAAAAAACCTGGCTAATCCTATGAATTTTTAAAACTACCAACATTAGAGCAGCCAATGGACAACACTATAAGAAGTAATAATATTGCAAATAAAAGGGGACCAGTGTGCGTCGGAGCCCTGATGTCCATGGATTGGATGTAGTCGTTGAGGAAATAAGCGTCTATAGCACTGAAGACTGGACGACGGTGGCGCGGGCGAAGCAGGGCATAAGACCTTGCGGAGCAGCGTGTGTCGGTTTGGCCACTACAACGCGAGGTGTGACTGCGCAGGGTGTGGGGACAATGCAGACCGGTGCAGGTGCACAGCTGCACGACCGTGCGATGCAGATGTGTGGCGACGTGGATGCAGGACTGCGTAGCGCAGCTGTGCGAGTGGCTGCATGGGTGCGCAGTTGTGTAGCGCGGCTGTGCAACGTGATTGTGCAAATGGCTGCGCGGCACGACTACATGGGTGATTGCGTGGGTGCATGGGTGTGTGGACATGTGGCTGCACGACATGGCTGTGCAGGGCCCCGGGCGGGTTTGGTTGTGAGGGCATGGGTTGATGCTAGGGCTGCACAAGGAAGAGCAGCAGCTCGAGGGGGACGACGATGTTGACGTAGTGTCGCGATTGTGATGGCACGGCAGACCTTCAAGAATGATAAGCATTCTTGTTGCGGAAACAAGAAATCCAAGACACTCATAAAGAGCGGCCAAGAAGAAATTGATATCAATGGCGAGCCGTTCTTCTAGAGGAGGAAGTGGCTTGACGGCTTTGAACGTAGTGCTTGCAGTCATCGTGGGCGTATTTCCTTGATTTAATCTAGAAAATCATAAATAATACTCCCGAGAGGAAGGAAGGTGAGAGCTGAAGAAACTTCACTATCAATTTTCAAATTAACTACAAAGAGGTCCTCTGGGCATGCCTCCCTTTACAAAGGATAGTGAGGTTGTCCAAATGGGCCTAATTAGGGGAAAATGTCCAGAATGACAAGGCCTTTTCCCTACTGGTCCAACAACACATACAAGAGAAAAGACGATAACAGTGGGGGCCAAAAACACAATTAGCCCTCCATAAAATTCATAAAAACAAAATACAGAAAATAAAATCAAACCACAGAGGCCTGTCATTAGGCCGTATACTTGACGCTCAGATTTTTGGTGTCGGCTCAAGCTTCACACTGCGGCTGCGCACGAGTTGCTGTCCGATCTTCTCAATGGTCCCCTATCATCATCATTTCTAGTTTGCCTTTAAGATATGGTTCTTTCACTTCCTCAAGGCTAGCAAATGGACAGACAATAGAATGATATATATGATTTTAAGTGTAGTTTTATTTCCAATATTTTCTATTTAAATGAATATTTTTTATAGCCAAATCAATTGCATGTTGGAAAAGGTGTACAAAATTCAAAAACTTCAATCTGGATCCAAATTTTTTAAACAATACATCAATAGCAATAAAATTTTGCACTCTAGGATATGGAGCCACAATCCATTTATTCTGTAAATGTAGGATATGTTGACCTACTGACTGAAATCATTACTTACGGATCATAATTTATCATGCAGACAAAACAAATAGAAAAGCTGCATGTAAAAACCATAGATAAGTTGAAGAATAAATACAAATGAGTCTTATGAATAAGAGTAAATTATGTTAAAGGAGAAGATAAATTGAGCCCCTTGCTGACATTATGACCCAAATTTGTTATGTGATACTTAAAAACAGGAGCTTCATACCAGAATCATTGAGAAGTTTAAGAATGAATATTACTTAGTGGAAAAATATCACATTTTTAGAAATGATGAGACGTATTGAGATACCAACCCATGTCATCGTTGATCATTCATTGTATATTCTGCACTATGTGACCACAGAAACTAAATGCAATAATGATATAAAAGGAGAATAAATGAAAGCAAAAGGAATACAAATAACGTTTGAGAAATAATGAGTTGCATTGATCCCCTTACTGACAATATTACATGTGAGTCATAAGATGTCCTGCAGTAGAGAACTAATGAAGCTACATGCAATAATCAGATACATGTTTAAGAATAATACAACTAAGAGAGAGGAATATGACTACATTTTGAAATACTGTGAAGAGTCATTCACACACTTGCTGACATCATGACCTACGAACAGAAGCCACAAGCAAAAATCATTAAGTATTTGAAGCATCAATATAAGTAAGGGAGTAAATCAAGTCTAAATTTTGTGAATGGTTTAGATGCATTGAGCCACTTACTGACATCATGACTTATGAATCATAATATGCCCTTCACTAGAGATCTAGAGAAGCTTCATCCAAGAATCATAAGGAAGTGGATAAATAAAAAACAACTAAGTGAGATGAATAGAGTTAATTTGTGGAATGAGGAGATGCATTAAGCCAATTGCAAATATCATGACTTATGAATAATGATGTTTTTTACTGGAAAATTACATCAGCTGCATAAAAGAATCATAGAGAATATGGAGAATGTATATTAATCAGTAAAACAAATGACTAACGTTTGAAAAATTAAGAGATTCTCAATATGTTAAGCCACTTACTGAGATCATCAATTATGAATCTTAATATGTTTTTCACCAGAGAGTTCCAAGAGATGGATGAAAAAACTATAAAGAAGTTGAATAATGATGATATATGAATGAGAATACGTCGTGTATTAGAGAACTACATAAGTGTTGTGTAAGAATCACAAAGAAGTGGACAAATGGATACAAAATCTAGATGGTTAAGTCTAAATTTCAAGAAATGAGGAAACTGATTAATCAAAGTGTGTCCTGCACTAATGAACTACAAAATCTCCATGCTAGATCATACAAAAGATAAGTTATGAATATGGTTAAGAGGTAGGAATAATACTAAAATTTTATAAATGATGAGATATATCAACAAATGTACGCACATCATGACTTATGAATTATAATATGTCCTTCACTTGAAAACTCCAGAAGTTGTATGCAACAATGAATAAAATTAAGCACGAGTAATCAGATGAGAAATTTAGAAATAAGGATATACATCAACTCAATTTCTGACATCATGACTTCTGAGTTATAAGATGTTGATGAGAACATAACTATGGAAATTCTGTAGAAGAATCAACAACAACTTTAAGAATTATTATAACTAAGTGAGCTAAGTATGAGTAAAGTTTTAGAAATGAGAAAAATCTATCGAGCCACATCATGACATCATGAAATATGCATTACCATATGTGCCGCATTAAAGAATGAAAGAATCTGCGTGTAAAAATCATGGACAAGTTTAAGAATGAATACTACTAAGTGTGAGAAAGAACACGAAAATTTATGAATTCAGTAGATGCATTGAGATACACTGACATTATGAATAATAAATCATAATATGACCTACACTACATAACTCTCAGATGGTGCTTGCATGTATTATAGATAAGTTTTACAATGAATACACAAGTGTAAGAAATAACACTAAGCTATGACGAACAAGTAGATGCATTGATCCACATACTGACATTATTACACATGAATCAGAACATGTCCTGCACTGTAAAACTATAGATGATGTGTGCAAGAATATTTGAGAAATTGATGAATGAACACAAATAAGTGAGAGGATTAACACCAATTATAAAAAACATGAGTACATGTATTGATCCACTTAATCACATTACGATCTATGAGTCATAAGATACCATGTCATGCACTAGAGAATTACAGAAGCTATATGAAAGAACTTAAAAAATTTTAAGACGGAATACAAACAAGTGAGAACACTAATACTATATTTTGGGTAATGAGATGTATTTAGCCAATTACTGACATAGTGAGTTGTAAATCATAATTTTCGAGGTCTGGAAAAGTATCAGAGCTGTATGCAATAATCATACAAAGTTCTAGAAACAATGCAAATAATTTATACATATCTGACTTAAATTTTGAGAAATAAGTAGAATAATTCAGCGAATTCGTAACAGCATGACTTATGAATTATTATATGTGGTGTTATAACGAAATATATAAGTAGCACGAAAGAATCATAGAGCTGATCAACAATGAAGAAAACTAAGTGAGAGGACTCAAACAAATTTCAGGAATGGTGAGATGTATTGAGCCACTTACAGACATTATTACTTATGATTTATAATGTGTCCTCTAGTAAAAAACTACATATGCATGATAGTGTTGGAGAAATTGAGGAATAAAGACAACTTTGTGATATGTAATAGCATGATAAATGCATGTATATTTCCATACATATTAGATGTTTTGGGTGTTATTAATCTATAATTTACCATGTTTTTATTTGAATTAACCAAATATTTAGGCATTAGCTAGAAATTCCAATTTTTGCACATTTTGGTTATTTTTCACTAACTTTCTTAACTGCTCTGAAGGCAAGCAGAGTGAAAACGGATGAGTATTTATAGTTCCAAATGTGTACAAATATACAGGAATTAGAAGATAAAATGTTTAGGAAATTGGAGAACTTTTGGGAGCTTAGTGGTTATCAAGATGGGCTTGAATGGATCAAGTGAAGTTGTGGACCTTCAAAAAAGAGTTCTGAGGGTGATGGGCCATAACCTGGCATGCGCATTGGGCTCTCAAAAGCCTTAAAAAGAAAGAAATTAAAGATTACAAGGGGGAGCTCTCAACCCATGGAGAAAAAGAGGCAAAAATGGTAAGAAAATACCCAAATGGGTATTTTACTCATTCTTACAATGTATAAATAATCTTTTTCTCCCTCATGTCCTCTCATTCTGGATGTGCTCTAGAAAGTGGCTGGCCAGCAGGACAAAGCATTTTTCAGAATATAGGCTGTTCGACTTGCTTAATGTAAGTTTATTGAACTTTTTGCTTAATCGCATCTTTTGTTTGCATTGAAAAGCGCCTTATCCTGGAAATATATATAAGGATCTGGACTTGATAGGAAGCATTGAGGACTCACTGAACTTGCATTGAGGTTTTCTGAAACTAGATTAACATTTCCTCCATCATTATCTATCCATTTATCCTTAAAATCTATCATTTTCTCATACTAAAAAATCATTTTCCCTACTTTCTCTTTTATAGGGTTGGCTCTTTTTCTCTCTAGACATCCATCCATATCCCTAGTTACTTTTCTAATAACTTTGATAAAAATTCAAATTCTACCTCAAACTCCTTCCACACTATCTCTTCATTTTCTCTCTCTATCTCCTCATTTTGACCTTTCCTCTCTCTAGAATCGGTTCTTTCTCTTTGTAGACATTCATCGATATCCCTACTTCATTTTTTCATAATTTTATCAAAAATCATCTTCATTTACACTTTCAAGATCCATTTTAAACTCTCTCTACCCCCTTCTTCATTTTCTCTCTTTATCTCCTCACTTTCATTTTCTACCTACTCATTTTGACCTTTTCCCTCTCTAAACCCATTTATTTTTCTCTCTAAAATATGTTCCTATACCTCTCTAGATCTTCTATGATTTCCTTTGCAAATCCCAAAAAGATACCATTAGAAAAACAGTTTTATTCTTTAAAAAAATCAATTCCCCCTACTGCCAGCCGTTGTGCATTGTCGTGCGGTTCTTGTGCAGCAGGGACACCCCTCTGCCAGCCTGTCTGCGCGGGCAGCGCACGTGACTGCAGGACACAGGAGAGCCCTGTGCAGCACCTAGCCAAATGGAATAAGCCCTGAACATATTGGGTCAAGCCCAATAGGGCTCAACCCATTTTGCTAAGTCCTGACTTAACCAAATTGGGCTGAACCTTAGTGAGCTGACCCACTAAAGCCAGCCCTATATGGGCCAGACCAGTTCCGCCGGCCCATCCGGTCTGCCGCCGCCATTCTGCCGCTGCCGCCTCCACCGCCGCCGCCGCCCCACCCCCACCGCCGTCGCTACCACCCCACCCCCACAGCCGCCGCTCCATTTCCACCCCCGCTGCCGCCGCTATGCCGTCACTCCGTCGCCACCGTCGCCAGCGGTAATTGCTGGAACAGGTAAATTCTCTGTTTAAGCATTTAAAAATTACAAGAAAATCAGAAAACATCAGAATAAAATTAGGAAAAAATATTTTCTACATTTAAAAATACCAAAACAAATCAGGAAAAATCTCTAAAGTACTATAATATATTTTCTGTGATTTAAACATCTAAATAAATTCTAAAAATCTAACTCTCGTTTTCATTATTTCTAGTGGTTTTTTGTGTATATTAAATTTCAAAAAATTCTCAAAATGTTTGTTTTTTATTTCTTTTATTAATTAAAATTATAAAATTAGTGCAAAACATTCTTAGGATATTTTTTATATCTACTTTAATATAAATCAGAGGAAATTATATAAATTAACTAGAAATCAAGAAATATCGCAGAGGAAATTATATAAATTGTATTTTACACTTTGAAACTCAGTTTTTTCATTACAAGCTTGAGAAAAATTCTGAAATTACATTTCTGCTTCTCTGTGGATAAACCCTTACTTGCACTATATTAACTTTAAAGTATTTTCATACATATTGTTGGTTGAGTATGAATTGAAAAAATGATATAAACCCCCTAGATTTGGACTTATCAATAGGAATCGGACTAGTTTTGTTTTTAAATTATAATAGGAAATGAACTGAGTCCTGAAATAAGGACTTATTAATCTTCAAATGTGTTGCTCTAAAAAATAAGAAAATATGAAAGAAATAATCATAAAGATGTTCAAGAATGAACATTACTAAATGAAAGAATAAGACTCATCTTTCATTAGGCAGTGTAATGAGCCACTTACTGACATCATGAGTCATAAGAAAAAGAAATCTTACACTTGAGATATATAGAAGCTGCATGCAAGAATTATGGAGCAGTCAAAGAATAAATTCAAAGAACTGAGTGGAATGATGCTGCTTTGAGAAATAAGACGATGAATTGAGTGGATTACTGACATAATGACACATGAACCATAATATGTTGAGCACAATATTACTTCAGAAATTTTAAACATCATAATAGAATTGAAAACTGAATAAATATAACTTAGAAGAGTCATAGTAATCTTTTTGATACGAAATGTGTTAATCCAACCACTGAAAAAATATTATATGTCCTGCACTCAAAAACTAGGGAGACTACATAGTACAATAATACAAAAGATGAAGAATGAATAGTAAGGAATCGATTTAACTATCAGAAACGGGGGGTACATTGAGGCACTTTATTGATATCATTAATGATGAGTCATACAATGACCCTAAATTAAGAGCTAATAAAAATGCATGCAAGTCATAAGGGATTGAAGAATGACTTTAAAAACATATGAGGAATAATTCTTAATTTTAGGAAACAATGAGTTATATTAAACGACTTATAACATCAGGACTCATGAAGCATAACATACACATGACCAAATAACTAGCTAAGCGGTATGGAAGAATCATAGACAAATTAAGTAATGACTATAACCAAGTGAGATGATTAAGAGTAAAATATCAGAAATGAAGAGATAAGTTAACCAATTATGGAGATTCATCATAGGAATTATAGTGTTTAGTTATTTTCCAAAAAGTAGAGAAGCTTATTGAAGAATCATAGTGAAGATTAAAAATGGATCACTTTAATAAGAAGAACAAAAGTAATATTTGAGAATCAAGAGATGCACTAAGTCACTTACTAACCCTTGCGAAGTACAGCAGCTACATGTAAGAATAATAAAGTTGATGAATGAACAAGCATGTACAAGAAGAATACTGCCAAATTTTGAGAATTGATGAGATGTATCAATTTATTTAACGGCACAATGAATTATGAATCATTATATGCCATGGACACTAAAGGAGGGGAACTCTGTGTGATAACTTTCCCAATAACTTGAAAATAAAATTTCTAGACAGACGTGAAGAAATGTGATGGTGAGGATGCAATGTGGCTCTGATACTAGTTGATACCAATAGGTACATAAGAGGAAGTATAATGGAAATAGACTTGCCGAATTAGTTATTCCAGGTTAGCAATTCAGAGGTTCTTCATAAAATAAATATAAATCAGACAATGTATTTCCAAGTGGAGGATAGAACACATGATGGGATAACCCTTGATTTTTTAGAAAAATAAACAAGAAGTAGAGGAAATAGAAAATGGAGATGGAGAGAGAAATGTGGATTCTCCCCCCTTTCTTGTAGGGCCAAGGGCCTTGACCACATACATCTGGAAAATAGATGGACCCAACAGTTGAAGGGACTACTAGAGTGTCAAGGTAAATGTCCCAACTTTTGATGGAGAAGACAGTCCAAAAGAACATTAAAATCAATAATATGAACTAGATACATGTTTCAGTTAAGTTGACCTGATAATGGACAGCTCACTCCACAGGAGATGTCTTCACAGCCACCATTGTCATCATCGACAGCCCCCCCGGTTTGTGTCCAGCCCTACCGGTACGCCAAGGCAAAGGTGAATACATCCAGGATCAAATACCCCGAGTGAAAGCATGTCCATAAGTTTGAATGTTTTGATTTTGCCATTCGGTGCTTGCTCAGTTCGATGTTAATTGCATTTGTGTGTTCGTTTTTGTCGTGTCTGTACCCCTGTTTGTTGTATCGTGCTGTGTTCATCGTGTGTCATGTGGTTCTGTCTTTATGTTTTTTTGCTTCTTTGTTTTGGTTGTAAAAGGGGCCCCATGTATAAGGACCCCTTAATGGACCTACCTAAGAGGGCCCATCTTGACCCCCCATATAAGGGAGAGATGGGTACCCTAGGTTGGCATACCAGAATATCAAGTGAAGTTGTTCTTGTTCATTTTTGGTTTCACGAAGAAAGGAGAACAAGAGAAGACAGAAGAGGAAGGATAAAGGAACCAGAGGGATACTGACGCTGGAGCACCACCATCTGTGGCCCTGCTTGGTCGGATCCTCTCGTACTTGGTTGTCACCTGTGTGTGGTTTTCCTAGATGTCGCCTAAACTATGGTCACTGTTATCATAGACTTGCGTCGTCTGGCACTTCCAGGATGCATGCCAGCGATTGCACCACGCGCGAGCCAAACATACTGTGTGGTCCTCACAAGCCCTTATGCCAGGTCATCGTGATTTCAATGCCGCCTACCCTTGTGCCAGCACCCTGGTCGTTGCTTGCATCATCATTTGATTACGCGGTGTTGCATCGACGTCTGTTGCGCACCACGATGTTTGATTGATGCTGGCGCATCGCTGACTTGCTACCACGCTATGGATGTCCCCTTGCTCCTGCCACTAGTCAACTACAGACGTTTGACCCTCCCCCAAAGACGTCGTGACGGTGGTTCTCGGACTCCACTTTGCTGGCCAAGCGTGTTGACCTCTAGACGGTTGACGATTGTTCTAATCGCTTGGCCACGAGTTGATCAACATAGACCACACAACTGCCCTGATCACCTGGTCATGAGTCGATCAACACAGACCGCTCGACTTCTTGCTCGTGATTTGTCGTGCTAAACAAGCGCCAACCCCCCCCCCCCAAACCGCGTGTGCTATTCAGCTGCTGCCCCTGCATTTTGCCTATGCCACGCTTAGGTCGTGCCCAATCAATGTCTGCCGTCAACTGCTGGACATACCGCAATGCTACCTGCACCTCCAACTCCAGCCTAACCGCCGGCCATGCTATGCCCGCGCCGCTCACACTGTCACCACCAGTCCAGTACATTATTGCCACTATGTTGCCTGTTGCAGCACCATCCGGTGCCGAGCGACGCTTCCTCTTCCCTCGTCCTAACCTCCAATCTCTAACTACCGCTCCAGCATTACGTCTCCTCTCTGCCTGTCAAGCTACATCGTGCCCTTCTCTGGCACGTCTTTGCTGCACTTGCTAGCACAGGCCGTTGCACCGACAAAGACTCTGACGACGATTGAAATCGCCTCCAAGGTACATCATTCCCCTTTGCTCGTTAGTTATATTACGTCTATCATTATATTTCCAGCTGTATTTTACCATGGTCGGGTTAATTTAGGTAAGAGTTTAATTATCAAAAAATATGAGTTGAGTGATTTCGTAGGTACGGGCTGAGCCTGTCCATTACATGTGAGCGACAACGGAATTATTTTGTTCAACGTTGTAGTTGTCGACCTCGCTCCGACAAGGGTCAGAAGGTCACTGTCACTGTCACCGGTTGCCACCTCAGAGCTTGACGCTTGGCAAATCCTCACGAGTAGGGCCCAACACGTATATCCGCCAAGGCTTCATCGCATCATGTAGTTTCATCCCTCTTAGGGAATTATCCATTGGATGACATCATTGACCATGTCCGGGATCACCTGACCAAAACATAGAACTTGAGAGTATTCTCAAGTCAGTGACACTCTCGTGATTATCTTTCAAGGTGTTCTGGAAAATACTAAATGGGTAATGTTGTAGTGACGAAAGGGGCCAATTATTACTTGGGAAAGAAAAAATTTAAGATTACGAGAGATATAGATGCTTCAGGGATTATGTTCCCACCTAGTTGATCAATGGACCTGGATATCCCAAGGAACTAGATTTCATGTGAGTATATTAAGGAGTTCAATGTAGTCATGCTAATATGTGGACTTCAAGAATAATTTTCAGTGTCACTCTCGCGATTCAGAAATATTTTTAAAAGCCCATGAGGAGGGAACTCAGCTTTAATGGGTTATAAATCTATAAGAGGCATATTAAAATATTTAAGAATATGATGAGTGTATAACAAATCATTTGGCGGGGCCCAAATCTTATGCGGAGGGAGAAAATGGCCAACAGATGACAACCCCAACATTAAATATTCTAGAGCCCAGAGGGTGCTTATAGAGTGGAGCCTGATGTTGGGCTCCTTGATATCAAATATTGAATAAGGTGTACCTCCTCAAATGCAATCATTTTCAATGTCAATATTCCAGGCTATTCTTCTTATGGGTACATGAGGATTGTCAAAGATCCGTATGATCCTTGTACATATCTGATGAGCCTATCCCACATTTTTTCTCTTATATAGGATATGGACACCTAATGATAAACTACCTGATGTGAACCCTGATGATCACCCATGAGGGCCCCCTTTGTAAATATAACCTTGGAGGAAGCTCAACATGTGTGGAGAAAGAACCATAAGTCTGATCTAGAATTTATCAAACAAGAAGAATATAACATTCATCCAGATCTCATTCATAAGCTATGCATCTCATCCATCACAATTCAGCTAATACATATTTTATAAATACATGTGTGTTTTGGGCCCATTGATAAACTAAAAAAGGATTTTAGTATGTTCTTGTTATTTTTCTGTTTGATCAATAAAAATATAAATATGTACTTCATAAACTTAATTAGGTTTACATTAGGTTTTTGTGGATATGAGTTTAATCAATAAAATGTATACCAATACTCTGAAAATAAATCTATCTTGTGGATATGGGAGTAAGATCGTCAAAGACATGGGAAAGATAGTATATGTTGGAGATGACTGAGAACTAAGATGGATGAAGATAGTCGTTTAATGTTTATAGTTGAGTAGAGGACAAGATAGTGATAGCATAGATGATGGTTAGTGATGATGTACACTAATGATAATTATGGATGGTGATGGGTGAAGGTAAATTACAAGAACAGATAGTATTGATCTAACTAGTGTATGTGATTGAGGAAAACCAACCTAAGCTAAGAGACTAACCTTAAATTCATACATTCTACTAGGATCAGGGTGATTTTCTGGTGTAAATCAGCTTCTCCTTCATTCTCTTGACCATCTACAAGCATTAAATACACCAAGAAAACCCTTGATAAACCTTTAAAGTTTCATTCTCTTCAGTCTACCTTTCTAAGAGGAAGTCATTTTAAAGATGTTTTGTCAAATATCGGGCAATTAATTTATAGATCCAACCATAAGATGGATAGATGAAGGGAATCCAAATCTACTCTCAAAATTCCAGCTCCATCGAGCTTTTGGAATGTCAGATATCAAGCCCTAAAGTTGAAGGATTACTATTTATTGGTTTAATCCAAAGATGTCTCTCTCCTCGTCCTCATCAGCACCATCACATTGTTTTTTGGTTTTTTTCTTTCAGATTGCATTAAATGCAATGACTCAGATATGCCCGCATCATCCTAGAGAAATGCCACTTGTTGAGTCACATCTCAGTTCCTCAAAAAGACAAAATAAAGGAATAACAGTATATTTATACATTAATATTAGTGTGTAATGTGATGGGGCATCAATGCACACCATTGCAACTTGGATTTTCAAAAACCTCCAATTAATGAGTGACTCACTGTTGCCATATGTCCCTGAAAAGTCATTAGCATCACATTTTTGGAACAGTGAAAAGAGAAAATTATAATTAAATAACACATTGTCAATTAGATCTCATCTGTCCCCACAGATTGCATAAAAATGGCTCATTTTTTTGCAGTAAAAGAACAACGTCATCGTCTGCAGTAAGAGAATAATGTAAATACATCATTAATGGCATTATGATATCAATAATCAAATGGCATAACAGTATTGTTCTATTAATTAGGTAACACAAATAATCAAGTAGATTTATTGATTGATTGTTGCCAATTGTTTGTACTATTTACTACGGTTGTCATTCAATGAATCAAGTGGTGACACATGGCGACGTAAATTTCAAACCCAAAAATTCCTTGATAATTAATATTATATCAAATATAAAGCCAAAAAATCTAAATAAATATACATTCTAACATAGAAAAATTATATCCCTCTAAATATAACTTCAAACAAATCAGGAAAAATCGTATTCTGACTGAAAGATTATTTTCTTTTAAAGTCCAATGTTAAAAAAATTCCTCAAGTACTTTAAAATTTAGATAATTCAAATTCTCAACCTAAAAATGGACTGAATCATTTCAGGCTTGATAACACACATATAATCCATTCAATGTGCATAAATGTGTAAATAGCATCATATTAACCCATTATTAGTGTGTGGTATCAGTATATCTAGCTACTAATGAGTACGGCATCCGCATATGGAACATCAATCAGGGATTTAATACTCCTAAAATAGTATTTGTGAGATGAGATTAAATACAGATAAAATCTATGGCGTTAGGGTACAAAAATAAGATGAATATTGCATGCATTATACAGTGATACATAGAATAATGGTTGAGAGCGAGAACGGAGTGATGATAACAAGTTAAAAAGACAAACACACACAATCAACGTGATGAAAACAGAAAGTCATGTAAAGGGGGTGGAAGTGAGATGGCAATGAGATAGTGAAAATTTAGACCTGATCAAATGTGAAAGGGGAAAAATAATGGTACAACGGAATGATAAAAATGATCTAAGCTATGATCATGCCGAGAAGAACCAATGTCAAGGGATGTTACTAATAGTACATCCTTACGTTCGATGGGGATCATGGAAATTTGTGACTGCAGGAAAGCTCCCCCAGTTCTTATTGGCCTACTCTCAACCAGGGATTAAGATTAATATTGAGGGATCTCAGAAACTCACTAGCTTTCAATCAGCCCACAAGTCCAATGATTTTAGGGATGAATTTGAAAAGGATCCATTTATTTATAGATTAAGAATTGCGTGAAGAAAGAGGATGTGAAGAAGAAACAAAGGTTAAAGTTTCAGGTGAAACGGCCTTTTAGATCTTCAAATATCAAGCTTGTAGTTCGAGCAATTCAAGCCCTCCATTTTCTCCCTCCTTGTCATGAGCATGGTTGCTTCCTAGTTTTTGCTAGCGGTAGAAGTCTCAAAATATCCTTCTTAACTATAGATAAACTCTCTTTGGATTATACTAAAAACAACTCTGAGAGTGTTATGTGTCCTTGCATGGAAGAATAAGATCAAAATGTAGAATTAATTACTATTACTATATTGTGGTGTGGCACCTACTGCCACATCACCGTAATTTTATTTTTTCTTATTTCATATTAAGTTACATGTTGACATGTGTCATTCACATCAAAAAAAGAAAAAAAAGGGATTCATTTCTTGTGTAACGTGGCCACATGTTTATGCGCGCCATGTCGACATCCATTATTCATTAGACAAGTACTGGCACTCCATGTGCACACAAATATTGATTTTTTTATGCTCTAAAGATTCAGGTTTTTTATTCTTTCATTCCTTGACTATCTTGTCATATTTGTTGTGAATTAAATCCATTATTTTTATTGGTTCACATCACGGACAAATATAAAAATAAAAAAGATGTCAGTCAATGTCTCGCAATTATGGAAATGTGATTTGTCATGCCATAATGATACTTTTAAGAATGACTATATGTCCTTGCCAAAACTCTTGTTTGGTCACCATATAATTGCATCAAATAATGATGCCTGGTCTGAGGAATATTAAGATCAAACCAATAAAGTAAGTGTATATTCTGACTTATAAATTCAATATCTGGATATATATAATGTCTAAAATTCCCGAGAAATATATTCTGAATCATAAAATTAATTTCATATCGAATATGATACCAGAAAGTCCTTAGAAAGCCCTTTTAGTCCACAAATTCAGAATATCACTTGAAGATATATTGTATCAGTACACAAGATTTTGTATTTATTATATTATACTATACCTACAAACTCATGTTTAATGAGATAATTACAGACTGTCGGGGATGTCTCGGCCCCTCCACTGCGAGAATTCAAAAGAGGGGTGCTTGACTTGTCAACCCCCACCCCCCGACAAAGAGAGGAAGCACGTAAATCTCATCACTCTTCCCTCGCTCTTGTCCTTTTGTTAGGAAGTGCCCATCTGGGACCCATTTCCTTGTCATTTAAAACAGTTGCCCCATGGATAAACCTTATCCGAATCACAGCTGCCAAATTTTGTTTTGTTAATTTTATTATCTTTCTTCCTGTCTCTTCCTTCTCCCTACCTTGGTTTATTCTCCTCTAGATTATTCCTTGGTAGTTAGTCCCTTGTCTTCGGATTTCGAGGTGGATCTCCTCTACCGCAGCATACGATAATCCAATACCCTGAACTTGGAGCCTTGGATGTTGATTTCATGATGGTGATAAAAATAGGTTTGATTATCTATCTCTATATGCAGTCTTATTGTTCATGCTAGGATTGATATATTCCTCATATTTCAAAACCGCATGGGATTTCTTTCAACAAGTGCGATCAAAGCTAGTAGTTGTTTTATTTGAACTTGATATACCATTGACATCCTCTCATTTTGGTGCTGAGAAGCTAGACAGCTCATCAAACTTCAACTTTAGGCAACAACAAGAGAACAATATATTGATCCAATAGGATTTGACGTTGACCTTGATCCATGTGTTTAGCAATGATGTGGTCTTTTTATGAAAATCACATGGTGAAACCTTCTAATGAGAAAGGAGTTCAGAACTCTACTAGCGACTGATAACATGCTTATAAGAGTTGATAAAGTGTTAATTTCATCATATTTTTTGGGCTTTTAATGCATAAAAAATTTATTTTTAACGCATGTCATCATCATGTTAGGATAAAATAATAAATTCCTTGAATTACAAGTTAAATAATACTTTTAGTCAATATTTGGTCACTTTTTACACTAAAATGTTTTTAAGATGAATTTTAAAGGAGATTAAATGATCAATTGACCTATTACCATAAATGAGAATAAGATAAGTAAATAAAATAAACTTTAGAAAATAATAAAATCATTTTCTCGGTAGTAATACATATTTTTACGATTTATTTTAGATGTTTTTCCATTTAAAAAAAGTTTTTTGACTTAAACTGGCCCTTATTGGGTCAGTTCAAGCGCTAACGGCATTTGTGAGTAGCGCAGAGCACAGGAAAATGGCGCTAGCCAATTAGAACACAAGTTTGCGCCTTCCGTGCGTGACACGCATGCACGCGTTCCGTGTGTGTCACACATCACGTGTGTGACGTGGACGAATCAGAGCGGACTTAAGTGATATCGGTGCGGGGCGACGTGGACCAATAGGAATGCAGATCGAAAATGAAAAAAAGAAATCGCCCTCTGTGCTTTGCATATGCACGCGCCTCCGCACGCACGATGTCCACTGCGCGACGTGGACGAATCGAAGCGCTCCGCACGGCCTGCGCGAAAAGCAAACAAGAGCAAATTAGTAACAGAATTGGAAGAACATGTTCTTCCAGTTCCGCGGCGATAAAAGGAAGAAATAGAAAGATTAAAGGCGTTCTTGATTTTTTTAAAGCTCGAGGAGTGATCGCCTAGCCTGCACGAAGTCTCAAGAAACCACAGAGAAGGATTTGGAGCTCAAATTGGGGAAGAAAATCGCAGCTCCGTCGCCGCATTTCTCAGTTCTTTCAAGCCTGAATTCGTGAAGATTTACGGTGTTTGTTGCCCGAAGATCGCCCCATATTGATTATCTCCCATCTCTGGTACTTCTAGGTTATGTTTGCTTTAATTTTACACTTTTATTTTGCACTTAATGGTAGAAATTTGAGAATTCCGTATTGTTCGCCGTTAGTTTTCTAATTCCGATTTTAATCAGTTTAATTTGTAGGTTTTAGTTCGTTTAAAATCATACATTCTTAGTCGATTATAAACTTGCAATTTCGAATCATACTTGCCCATTGAATTGCATAAAAATTGTGAGTAGAATTCACGATATCGTTCTCCTCGAATAAGCAAATCGTGACTCGTATTCACGATTTGCTATTTGAGGATATATAAATAATTTCGAATTAATTGGTATAAAATAAAAATAATAATAATAATAATAATTCTTCTAAAAATTCTAAATCCGTGAGAAGTCAATCAAATCAAAATACGAACTATTAGAAAATATTACCTTAGGCCTTCAAGTCCATGATAAATTTAAATGCATCCTTTTAAAGAGATCAGTACTAACGATCGTGATAGATTTTCTTGTCCAAATCGTCTCTAATTGACTAAAAAGAAAATAAAAAAATAATATTCAAACTGCATTATGTATTCAGTTTAAACAAACAAACTAAGCACATTTCAAGAGAACTCTTGATCTAGATATTTTTTACACTGACATCCTAAGAATCTAAGATCAATTGGATACTTAAACAACTTAGTAGTGGATTAGTTAGCAATTCTTGTCAAGGATTGCTAACTAATCATAAAATCTTTCAAAAGTATAAAAAAAATAGCTATTAAAACTTGAGTGCTAATCCCTAATTTGAGGAAAACTGAATTCATTGTCGCCTCCCTAGGATCGACCCCTTACTCAAGACTTGAGTGCTGAGTCGACTCAGCGCTCAAGCTGTTGGTCGACTCAGCACGGAACGGGAACGAGCGGGGAGGCCCTGAGTTCCGAGGCACGTGTAGTGTGCGAGGCGCGGGCACCGGCGTCGGTGGAGGTGGCGCAACAGGGGCGGAGGATGGGTTCTTGGCTTGTAACCACCCCAAGAACGCGTCCGGATGGTGGCTTGCGTCGATTCTTGGAGCATCTTGCGCAGTAGATGATCAAGAATGCCAAGAAGGTGGCGGTTTCTTGAAATCTTGATTGTTCTTGAGCGGTAGTTGATAAAGAACGCTAAGAAGGTGGCGGTTTCTTGAAATCTTGATCGTTCTTGAGCGGTAGTTGATAAAGAACGCCAAGAAGGTGGCGGTTTCTTGAAATCTTGATCGTTCTTGAGCGGTAGTTGATAAAGAACGCCAAGAAGGTGGCGGTTTCTTGAAATCTTGATCGTTCTTGAGCGGTAGTTGATCAAGAACGCCAAGAAGGTGGCGGTTCCTTGAAATCTTGGTGGTTCTTGTGCGGTAGTTGATCAAGAACGCCAAGAGGGTGGTGGTTTCTTGAAATCTTGGTGGTTCTTGTGCGGTAGTTGATCAAGAACACCAAGAAGGTGGCGGTTTCTTGAAATCTTGGTGGTTCTTGTGCGGTAGTTGATCAAGAACACCAAGAGGGTGGTGGTTTCTTGAAGAATAACCAACCAAGAGCCCACGAGAAATGGCGGCTTCTTGATCTGTTGGAGGATTCTTGCAGGCAAGATGGTTGGATCTTGGCGGTTGACGTCGACGGCACATTCCCGGAGTGGTCTCGATGAGGAATGGCTGGCAACGACACCCCAATGCTGGCCCTTCTTGAATCCTCAAGACAACCTCGGAGTGGTCTTGACGAGGAAGCCTTAATGCTCCAAGAGAGGACGATTCTTGAATCTTTAACCCTCGGCCTCAAAGTAGTCTCAATGAGGACGATTGAACACGACGTCACGGAGTAGTCTCGACGTGAAGGTGCGGGCGAGAATACTAGACGAGACTACTCCGTGGAGCGAGAATAGCCACTTCTCTCTACACTCTAATTCCTATCTACGCTAGATAGAACGATGAGACAACTTTCGAATTTTCTTCAACAACTGCCTGCCTTCACTTGGGCATGCTATCCCCTTATATAATGTGGATAGGTGCCAAGTGAGGCCGTGGAGAGGATGAACCGTCGTGAGACTTGGTTTGGCCTCTCTTCAACGATTACAAGCAAAAGGAAAAACATAACATGGACGAGGCCCAAAACACCGGCCCAATCCATAAAATCCAACAACGAAAATTAAAACAAGACAAAGCAAATAAAATACGAAGATAGAGGATGCTTACGTGGAGTACTTAAACCCCTTGTGGCGAGCATCAGCGCGAGCAGCCCGGCGTGGTTGGACCCGTCCCGTCCCAGCTGGATGGTCCCCCATCACAAAGAGCCTTGGACCTTGATGTCACATTTAATGACACACACAGGTTTTACTATCTATATTTATACCTCGTTAGATTGATACTCATAGGGTTGATATATTCTGTATTATACCATAGCCTCTTGGCATTTTTTTCAACACAAACTAATAGAGATCTGATGTCGAACGTCATTGGTGACGTCGTTCGAATGGGTACTGAGGCGATACTCGGCTACCTAGATGATGTCAGATGTTGTCATTGATGTCGTCCGATGGATAAATTCCCTAAGGGAAATGTAACTATGTGATGCGATAAACCCTAGGCGGATGTACGTGGAGGCCCTGACTCATGGGGATTTGCCAAGCTACGAGCTTTAGGGGTGGGCAACTAGTGACGTTGACGGTGACCTTCTGACCCTTGTTGGAGGGACCACACTGACTACAACATGAAGCAGAATAATTGCATTGACGCTCGCACATAATGGATGGGCTCGACCGGTACTTGGGAATTCATTCAAGACATAGTTTTCAAGATTTGAATTATCTCCTAAACTAATCCGAGCACGGTATGCAACGAGTCAAGCAATGGATACTACGCACCCACCATCTTCTACCACATCACGCCCACAACTCAGCCCTCGCACGCGACCTCCTTCGCTCTTGGGGCATTTCAGTGACCTTTGACTCCATTCGCATTCGGCTACAGGTTATTCGTTGGCATCCGCCGCCAATCGGCACCCTCAAACTAAATGCGGATGGTGTGGCCAAAGGGAACCTGGGGCCAGCCGAGGAGGCGGTATCCTCCATGACCATACAGGGAGTATTATCTTTGTATTTTCCTCCTTTTATCGCATTCACACTAATACACTAGCCAAGGCTATGGCGATATGTGATGGTTTACTCCTCTAGGAGGAACAAAACCTTCACAATACTGTTAAAGAATCAGACTCACAAGTATTCGTTGGCATGCTTTGTGCAGGTAAATGTTCCTAGTGGTGGCTTCAGCGCGTATGGCAAGACATCATGCGGTGCCACCCTCGCACAACTAGTGTTCGTCACCAGCTACGCGAGGGAAATCAGACAGCAAATGCCCTTGCCAACCATGCAGTCTACATACGAACCCCTACCTCCCTTTTTTCCTTCGCAGGAACTCCCTTTGGCAGTTCGTGGATGCTATTGCGTTGAACGCCTTGGCTTGTCGGCTCTTCGCATACATCACACATTGTCGAAGGAGAGGCCGTGGTAGTGGCGGATTGCATGGAGTGTTAGCAACGGGAGAGCTCACCCTCCTGCCTGATAGTCCCATTTGTCGTGCACCTCCACGCTGACATCTGCAGCCGACGGATTGGTCTGCACTCCATGCCTTGAATCTGCTACGCCGGCTCCCCATGATCTTGTTGGCCCACGTGCACATCTCCCTGAGATTGCCCTCCGTGATTGGCATCTTGTATGTAGTGCGGGAGGCAGAAGCGCTCGCTCTCTCACCTGATTGATGTCCCTGCCACGCACCTCATTGATGACACCTATCAATGGTGGGGAGGGCCCCCCACACTCCGTGCATCATCACCACCGCGGGGGGATCCAAAGAGATGTCGACACGAGCAACCTTCTCGGAGCACCTGCCAGATATCACTTATGTATCTTTTCCCTTTCATGCACATGGGCGTGGATGGGGTTGGATCCAAGTGTAATTGGGATATTTATGCTCGCTCCACGCCTACTAATGCTAGTAAACAATCTATTTCATCTATAAAATACCCCTTGGGTGGCATCTAGGGCATTGCTGGATCTGTCTACGGGCACAACCACACGGTTGGACATACCCGACACCGTGATTTTGAAAATTTTTAAAAAAAACCTGAGCGCGGTGGAGTGCAGCCAAAAATATACTGAAAGACGTATTATAACTGACGAGCAAGGGGATCGCGTACCTCGTTAGTGTTGTCGCTTGTTGTTTGTGTCTTAATGTGTGTTTCAACTCGCCAAACTCCATGCAAAATGTGTGGAGTAGTGAAAATAGATTTGATCTTGGAGCATCACAGAGAAGAGGTATCATAGCCATTGTTATGAATAATTGTTCATGATTTCACATTTACAATTCACACATTAGTAGTATTCATTTGAAATACCTTTCTCTAGTGTTAATACGGTTTATCTGTCCATCTAAATTACATAATATTCAGAGTTAGTGGATAAATTTGAGTAAGGATAAACGTGACAAAAGCAATTCTATCTTTCAGTTCTGTTTGTTAAGAAAGTTCGTACTGTAATTGTTGATCAAGGTAATTAATTGGTCAAGCTGTTAACCTTTTCGAGTGGTTCGACACCATACTCACAAGCTATATATAAAAGTACTGATGTTAGGGAATGATTGTGTAAGTTGACATTAAGCAACGATTAGGCAAGCAGTCTAAATTTCAGCTCATCAGACGCGTAGTTGGCGGGTCGTGGGGCCGCGGCGAATGCTCATGCTAGCGCTCGAGGGACAAGAAGGTTTGCTCGGGAAGGATCGGTGCGGTGCAAGCACGTCCCCTCCAAGGCTGCGCACGCGCTTGCATACAATACGTACTTGTAGGGTCAGCAACGATGGTGACTTAGCAGTGCAACCGAAGGAAATGGGCGACACACACTTGCTCCTTCCTTCTCCTATCTTCTCTCTTCTCCTCTCCCACCTCTCATTCTTTTTCGCTTTGGCAAGACCAAACTATGAACGAGAAATCTTCAAATTTTGATAATCTGGTCTACCGACCTAAGGTGCCCTCTTCTCCCTTAAATAGGGAGTCAAGATGGGCCCCCTAGGGTGGTCCAATGGGGGAGGTCCATATACATAGGACCCCATTTAAAACACAAAATAAAATATTTAAAATTAATGACGCGATGACGATACAAATGGTGCGACACACTAAACATGTCATGACACATGACGGACACGAACACAACATGACAAACACGAATACGCAAACATGATTAGTTGACAAACCAAATGAGCACGAACCGACTAAAATCAAAATGCAAAAATCATGGATGTGCTTCACCCTAGGTATTCGAACCCGGGTGTTTCACCTTAACCCTGGTGTGCCAATTGGGATGAGTGCGAACCGGTGGGCCGTCAATGACGATGATGGTGGTGCTAAAGACGTCTTTGACGGGATGGGATGGCACGCTCCATCAAGATATTTACCTTGTCTCTCCCGCCCCTTATACTCATGTTCTCTCTTTATCTCTCTCTCAAATCCCCCTTGCCAATGTTTTTTTACAAGAGGGACAGAGAGAGAGAGAACTAGAGAGTGAGAGAGAAAGAAACAAAGGGCACCTGTGATGAATCTCGAGATGTCTCCTATATGCCAAAACCCACAGAGAGGATGAAAGGATATATTCTCATGTCTCAGAATTTATGTAAATAATAGTAAATGTCTTATGCTCTAGGTATACCTTCCAGACATGGATGGTTTTATTCTACCAAAGTATCAATGCAAGCGTTCCACAAACTTAAATCGTATAAAATTTGCATAATAGAGAACTTTATTGCCGTACAAGAATATCAGACATCTTCTTTATATTAAGCTATTTCACAAATGATTATACAACCTTTTACTCATGCTTTCAAAGTTATACCCCAAAAATGATATTTCTCCCTTTTATCATCCAACTTGTTTTTATGGTCACTTTCTTCAATTGGCGCATAGTCAACGCATCCAAATAGTTGGAAATGATAATCACCTTGTTTTTCTTATACCTTGTTTCATAATATGTAATTTCACTAGCTGATTTTGTAGGAGATACATCTAGAGTATAATTAGTAAAAATAAATTAGATAATAGTCTGAAATATCCTCATTACGATGGCATTCAGAGACAATTGACCCTAACAAAGACTCCTCTTAAGAATGGATTTGGTGAGAGGAAGAACATGATTGGTAGTGAATCACCATGGAGCATGACCCTAGAAAATAATTCACACAGTGAATTAATATTTTTCAGGGTATGGTAAGAAGTGAAGTAAAGTCATCACACCTTCTGCCCAGATTCTATACCTTTTCCAAGCTGGAGTCATTGTGTGCCATGTGGCGACCATGATTGTGATTATGCTTCAAGTGGGTGACAAAGCAGAACTTGGGGTTAAAGTGATTTTATGGATTGGATTTGATAAACCATATTTATAGTTACATTTTCTTTTATTTCTATATAAATATTTATAACTTTAGTGAATGTATTAGATTAGTATTCTTGTGAATATAAATATTCTATAAATTTGAAAGGTAATTGATATTTTTTTAACCTTTTGAGTCACTTAAACCTAAAAATCTTTATTTGATTTGAAGTTATTGTGGTTATACATCTTCAATAAACTGTTAAGGTAATTAATATTATTGTTTTGGTTATGAAGTTCTTTGAAACTAAAAATCCATATTTGATGGGGAAAATCCAAAAGTTGAGCTCTACGATTTCGCCAAGAGATTACTTAGACAGTTGACATTAATAAGAAAAACCGTATTCATAAGTTAAATCTTCATGTTCAGGAATATATCCCTTAAATTCATCTTTCTCTTTTTAGAAATAATTCTAATTAAATGTTTACATGATTTGTGGATTTTTTATAAGGATTTGTGGATTTTTTATAAGGAAAAAAAACTGAAAAAAAAATATATATGAAAAAACATTATAAAGAATTGATTACTTTTATAGAATTCATAACATAAATGGACAATAATTTAATAAAATGCAATTAAAGCTAGTTAAAATTATACACTTTATTGACCCTAGAAGAACTAGTTAGCTAGTGTTAGTGGTAGGCACAGACTGGATGTTGTAGAGGAACTACAAATGCGGATTCATTTCTGCATTACTGTGTTTGATAGAGCACACATTGATGCCCATGAGAAAGTGGGTTCACATTTTGACCAGCCTAAGATAGGTGACGCATGGGCTGGGTGGTTCAAATATGGTGCCTTTCAGTTGGGCTGATTGGCCACCACCTCGAGCCAGAGTGCCCCGTCCCCAGGTTTTATAGATGAACACTGATGCGTCACTACTGAGTGACTCAGAAATGGAGCAAGTTTGGCACTGCCAGCTGTGGAGTTGGGTGGCGCACAAAGTGAAGGAAAAACACTGTTAACTTTTTTTAAATGCCAACTTCCTAGATGTAGTTGATGGCATCCAAAAACTTTCGATCTTTATGTAATGCATAATTTGGACAAGAATATAAAACAACACTATCATTGGTGTCACAACGGTTAGGGGCTGAGATAGCGTTATTTCTATTTCTTGTATAGATAGATAGTTCACGTAGAGAATTTATCTTTCAATGGGTTCCTTGATTAATAAACCCAAAATTCTATTATTCATGGACAATATTAAACTTCCTCCCCTGCCTTCAATTTGAACAAGAAGGCTCAAATCTTAGTCTGAAGCATCCTCTCGTGCATAAGGTCTCCTCCTGGCTCATTCTTGGACATTCAGTTCAACTTCTTATTGGGGTTTCAGAGGGAAAGACCATGTGAAAGAGAGAAAGAAAGCCCGAGACAGAGCGAGTGAGACATAAGGAGAGAAAGAAAGAAAGAGAACACAAGACGAATCTCGAACTCAACATCGTCGCCGACACCCGTGGAGACGATGGGGGCAAGGATATCTCCTCGTGTCTCAAAGTTCACATAAACAATATTATACGCTTTATTTTTTTAGGCCTACCAGGTAGAGAGAGAGAGAGAAAAAGAGAGAAATATTGAGCGAGAGAGAAGGGGAAAAAGAGAGAAAGATTGAGCGAGAGAGAGGGAGAAAAAGAGAAATATTTTGCGAGAGAGAGGGAGAAATAGACAGCGACAGCGAGAGGAAGCAAACCGAGACAGAACCAAAAAAGAGAGAAAGAGAGAGAACAAGCGAGACCGAGAGAGAGAGAGAAAGAGAGATACCGAGAGTGAGAAAGAGCAAGAGAGCGACAGAAAAATTGACCGAGAGAGGGGGAGAAAGATAGACGGAGGGAGAGAAAGAAAGCCACAGACTGTGTTGGCTCTGGATCCCTCTGAACCTCGCAGGTCTCTCTCACAACCCCAAGAAACACTCGACGAATCCAAAGAAAACAAATTTCTTGGAATGAATTAAAACAAAACAAGAAACACTTGACGAATCCGGACAAAAATCATGGTCTTTCCCTCTGGGTCCCTCTTTCTCTGTTTCTCTCTCTCGCGGTCAATTTTTCTCTGTCTCTCTCGGTGCCTCTTTCTCTTTTTCTCCTGTTGGTCACTCTTCCTCCGATCGACCGAGAGGAGAAAAAGCGAGAGAAACCATGAGAGAAACAGAGAGTGAAAGAAAAAGTTGACCGCGAGAGGAAGATTGATCGAGAGAAGAAAAATAGAAAGAGAAACCGAGAGAGACAGAGAGTAAGAGAAAACTTGACGGAGAGAGAGAGAAGCGAGACCGGGAGAGAGAAAGACAGAAAGACAGAAAGAGAGATCCAGAGGGCAAGACCATGTGAAAGAGAGAAAGAAAGCCCGAGAGAGAGCGAGTGAGACAGGAGAGAAAGAAAGAGAGAAAACACAAGACGAATCTCGAACTCAACATCGTCGCCGACACCCGTGTAGACGATGGGGGGAAGGATATCTCCTCGTGTCTCAAAGTTCTCATAAACAATATTATACGCTTTATTTTTTTGGGTTATTACTATGAAACAGCATGAACTTTCAAATTTGTCAGCCAGACAGCATAAACTTTATGACATGATCAAAAAATAGTACTCACCAATAAGAAGACGCCAAGTGGCGTCTTCTTTTTTTTGTCAGCGATGGTCAACTGTTGACGTGGCTTCCAACGTGGTACCCAGGTGGACTCCACAGTGGCATCCACATCTCCGGCCGCCGCCGCCACCCGCCTCCGTCCGCCGCCGCCCATCTCCCGCCGCCACCGCCGCACGTCTCCGGCCGCCGCCACTGTCCGTCTCCCACCGCCGCCGCCGCCGCTACCCGTCTCCGGCTGTCGCCGCCACCGCCCGTCGTCTCTATCTCTCTCTCTCTATCTCTCTATCTATCTATCTCACTCTCTCTATCCATATCTCTCTATCTATCTCTCTCTCTATCTCTATCTCTCTCTATCTATCCATCTCTCTCTCTATCTCTCTCTCTATCTATCCATCTCTCTCTATCTCTCTCTCTATCTATCCATCTCTCTCTATCTCTCTCCTCGCGGAGATAAATAGCATGTGAACATCCCATCAAACCCTAATTGCGCCATTTTTCTCTCTCCTCAACGCCGCATCATCTTTCTCTCTCTTGAAGATCGATTTTCTCTCTCTCCTCAACACCACATCATCTTTCCCTCTCTTGAAGATCGATTTTCTCTCACTCCTCAACGCCGCATCATCTTTCCCTCTCTTGAAGATCGATTTTCTCTCTCTCCTCAACGACACATCATCTTTCCCTCTATTTAAGATCAATTTTCTCTCTCCTCTAGCCTGGGACGAGTTTCTGTTTCCATCCACTTGCAGGCAGGTATAGCGGCATTTTTTTATGACGTTTGAGCGTCGGCGGCGGCCAGAGAGGGTCTCAGGACGGCGACCGAAGAGGGTGTCCAATATCGATATTTCAATATCCATATTTGGATATCGATATCGATATTGGGACATCCATATCAATGTGCGAATATCGATATCGATATTCCCGATATCCATATTTGGACATTTGGATATTGATATTGATATTTTGGATTTCCATATTTGCACATCGATATCGATATTCCACAATATCCATAATTGGATATCGATATCGATAATTTAGATTTGGATATTTGGACATCGATATCGACATTCCACGATATCCATATTTCGACATCGATATCCATTTTTTAGATTTCCATATTTGGATATTGATATCGACATTTTAAATTCCATATTTGGACATCGATATCGATATTTTAGTGCAGGCCACAAGAATCCTCCTGTGTCGTGCACCTCTAAGATATTCAGCAAAAGCAAAGGAGAATGTAAGTATCCTATTCATAACTAAATTTCCTCGGTATAATTAATTAAATTTTTCTTTTGTATCCATTTGTCAAATAGGGCTGATGACCGAAGTATTGATTTTGGTTCGGATTCAAGCGATGTGTGCTCAAGTGATCCCGATGGATATTCAAGCGAAGAATGGAAGGAAGAATTTGTTCATAGGCAGAGAAGTAGAAGAGAAGAACGTCAAGAAGAGTTATATGGTGATGACGAGGGTGAAAATATTTTGGCCACACACAGCGGTAGAAGATATGATCCTGGGTGCCCCATCGATAACATTACAATTCAATTGGGCATGACATTTGAATCAGGTTCACAATTTAAAGCAGCCGTGAAGAACTACGCAATATGCAATGGGTTCAATGTTAGGTTTCAAAGGTCTACGGAGAATATAGTGGAAGTTGTATGCCAAGAACATTGTCCATGGAGGATATATGCTAGTTGGGGTCCTATGAGGGAGGCCTTTGTCATAAAGTCAGTAAATGATGAACGTAGGTGCAATAGGGCTCCACGAATATACAAGCCGATTATCGTTGGATCGCAGAACACTTCTTAGAGACTATTCGAAGGGATATGAGATAAGGTAGTAGATATGGTGCGAGAATTGCACGAAAAGTATGGAATCATAATTTCATGGGGCACCTGTTATAATGCAAGGTCCTGGGCGCGCAAGATGCTTAAAGGTTCTTTGAATGAGCATTATCTCATGCTACCCTGCTATGTGGCTGAGTTACAAAAAGTGAATAGGAATAGTACTTTCCAGTTGGAGGTGGAGCACGACATTCATAATTCTTTGCCTAGGTTTAACAGACTATATATTTGCTTTGAATCTCTAGCAAGGGGGTTCCTTGAGGGTTGTAGACCAGTGATTGGGTTGGATGGTTGTTTTTTGAAAACCGAATTGAAAGGGCAGTTGTTGAGCGCCGTGGGGAGGGATGGGAATAACCAGATGTTCCCTATTACTTGGGCGGTGTTAGAAGGGGAAAATCAAGCTTCTTGGACTTGGTTTATCAGCTTGCTGATGACTAATTTAGGAATTGTTGATGGCTACGGTTGGACGATTATAAGCGATCAGCAAAAGGTATTTAACAGACTCGTTTGTCGTATTCTACTTATTTTAAGACTTACTTGGTTAAGGTGGAACCAATGTTCTGCATTAATACCTTGATACGCTTTGACATTTTGCAGGGTCTCAAGAATGCAGTGGCAGGTTTGTTACCAAATGCGGAGCATAGGAATTGCGCAAGACATATTTATGCAAATTGGAAGAAGAATGGACATTCCATTAACATCTTGAGGAACCTATTTTGGAAAACAGTGAAGTGCACAAACCGTGAAGGATTCCAGAGGGTCATCGGACAAATGAAGACATTGAAAGTAGAAGCCGTGCAAGATCTTGTAGAGGTAGGCGTACAAAATTTTTGCAGGGCTTTTATTTCTGACAAGCCAAAATGTGAGGTTATTGATAACAATATGTCTGAGTGTTTCAATAGCTTCATCTTGCCGAGTAGGTCTAAACCTATCATCGACATGTTGGAATACATTAGAATAACAATCATGGAACGTATAGTTAACAACAGGGAGTTATTCTCCGAGAGTGCTGATTCCTTATGCCCTCGGATAAGACGGGTACTCGAAGATAATAGACTCAAGTGTAGGACATGCAGTGTTATCCATGCAGGCCATCTTAAATTCGAGGTTAGCACACACGGAGAAGGATTCGTGGTTGACCTGCATGCCCAACATTGTACCTGCAGATATTGGGCTATCACGGGCATTCCATGCCCGCATTCTATTGCCTGCATTCACTTTATCCGGGCGGACCCTGCTAATTACGTCAACGAATGGTTGAAGAGGGATTCATACCAGCTAGCTTATAGTTATGGTATCCGATAACACCCTAATTCCAGTCTTTATTTCATGTTATTAGCATGATTTCATGCATTTAAAGAGCTTAAAATTGGGCTTTTATCATATATTTGCATGAAAATAATGTTTGCAAGTAATTTCTGATTTTTCCCTAATTTTCTGTTAATTCTACGAATTTTAAAGGATTTATTGAAGCTCGAAATAATTATTTTTGAATGAAAATGGCATATTTAATATTTTATTTCGACATTTATCAGCATGGGAATGAATCAGTGAATTTTCTAGAATTTTTTACAAATTTTTATCTGAGATTTATTTGAAGAGGAAATGTATTTATTTCAAGGAAAAAAAGTATATTTATAATAGAAAAAAAAGTATTTTTATTATTTTCGAACTTTCAAGGGCCTTTTTGCAAACTTTCGTTGCAAAAAGACCCTGAAAACAGCTCTCGGTCGCCCCTGCAGGCGTAAAGATCCAATTTAAAATTTTACAGGGTTTTATTGCAATTTTTAATATATATTTTTAATGTTTTTAGGAGAAATTGGAGGAGAGAGAGTGCGCCAGGTGCATATACGCAATTACTTTTGGGCGGCGTCCAAAAGCAATTCCAGACTTTTTAAGGACTTTTCTGCAGAAAGGAGGATTCAAAATGCACCAGCCAATGAGAGAGCGACACATCATTGCGTGTTTAAAAACGAAATTAATAAATAAATCAATTCTCAATCCAATGGATTAAATTGGTTTAAAATTGATTTATTAATAACTTTTGATCCTGAAGTCCGATTGAGATGATTTTTTAATGGATTTTTTCTTCTTGATCCCCTCTTTCTATCTGTATGGTTGGATCATTCAGATACAGTCTACATTGATAGATAAATATTAAGTACTAAACGGGGGTAAAATGGTGATTTTTACCATATAACCTAAGTATAAAAGCTAAATTTCGAGAGGGGGAGCTCATTCTGGATGGTTCTCTATCACAGCTGCAAGACAGAGAGGAGCCCCAGCCTGGATCAACAGTTTTGGTACTTTTTCCTTTCATTGTATTTAAACTTTTATGCATTTTGAATGAAATAGGTTGAGTTGTTTGTTTCTTCATCTCTATTCTGATCTGAACTTCTAAATCGCTTGGCTTGAGCGGCATGTACAAGCCCTGATTAGGATTGAGAGGAGAAATTGAGGGATTCACCTGGGCATTCAATTGCATTCCAAAAGAAAACTCTAAAAATCAACCCCATTTTAGTTCTGAATTCTTAGGATACTCAATTACCCCATTTTAGTTCTGAATTATCAACTTGCAAAAATCAACCAAACCAAAATTAAAAATTCCTACCAACCTCTCTAATTGAATTCTTTGATCCATCCAATTGAATCAATTAATTCAATCTAGAGCCCACATTTCTTCCATTCTTCTCACCTCTTCTACCCCCCTTTCTCAATTCTCATCTAATTAGGGTGACTTGATCCTCGTTGAAGATCAAATTCACTCTAATTAGGATTAAAACACCAAAAAGATAATCACATTGAACTTCCTACTTGCTTCCCTTGGACGACACTCACACTTATCACTATACATGTTAAGTAGAGTTTTATAAAATTTATTACATAAGCTAGAATTCGCAACGACAAGGGCTAAAAATTCATAATTTTTACCCCTATTTTCGGCTTATCAGTATCCCGCCGATGAATGGGAAAAACCTGTGGGGGGAAAATGAGGGAAGCTACCTCTTCCCCCCATTGGCGAAGAAACAACCGGGAAGGCCGAAGCATAGAAGAAGAACTGACGTTAGTGAGGCAGGTCCTAGTGGTCTAAGATTAACCAAGAAAGGCGTGCAAATGCACTGCTCTCTCTGCAACCAAGGCGGCCATAATAGAAAGACATGCGGCAATAGAAGGCTACAACCTGCATGCGAAGTATGGATTGAGTTTTTTGTTGAACTTCCTTTATAGCCTCGATTTTCATTAAACATAAAAGATTAAGCACGCATTGATCAATCATGCAGGGATCACAGTCTTCTTCAGGAGGATTCAGCAAATTGTTGAAGAGCATGACCAAGTTCCAGGGTTGATTGTTTCTTCATTTTAATTAACTACTATGTAATTTGTTGGTCAATACTCGGATATTAATCGGTCACCATATTTCATAGGTACCAAAAACGAAATAACCTATGCCGCACGACTGATGCCCCAGAGGACCCACATAGATCTATTCACCTCATCTCAAGATAAAGAGCTAGCAAGGACCTAAACATGTGTCGCAACTTCAAACCATCCGACTCGAACCCAAAAAGTTGATATTTGGTTGGGTATTAGTATGCCACCCGTGTTTGTTTTCGTGCGTTATAAGTTGTACACGGGAATATTGGATATCCTATATATTCAGGATATTGAAATATGGAATATCGATATCAAGTTATATCGATATCAATATCCAAAAATTGATTTCCGGGAATATCGATATTGATATCGAATATTGATAGTGGGAAATATCGATATCAATAACGGTAGAGGGTAAGAGAGAGAGATGGATGGTACATGTAACATGTAACATGGAGAGAGAGATACAGATAGAGAGAGAGGAGTGAGCAAACAGAGTGTGTGTGAGAGGAGCGAGAGTGAGAGAGGAGAGAGAGTGTGTGAGAGAGAAGAGAGAGTGTGTAAGAGAGGAGAGAGAGTTGAAAGTGAGTTAGAGAGAAGTGAGAATAGAGAGTGTATGTGAAAAAGAGAGTGGGAGAGAGAGAAATCCGTCGATATCAAGTAATATCGATATCCATATCCAAAAATTGATTTCCGGGAATATCAATAACAATATCGAATACTGATAGTGGGGAATATCGATATCGATAACGGTAGAGGGTAAGAGAAAGAGATGGATGGTACATGTAACATGTAACATGGAGAGAGAGATACAGAGAGAGAGAGAGATAGAAAGAGAGATGGATAGATAGATAGATAGAGAGAGTGAGATAGAGAGATAGAGAGATAGAGAGAGAGAGATAGATAGAGACACGCGGCGCCGGTGGCGGCCAGACGGGCGGCGGCAGCGGTCGGAGACGCAGGGCGGCGACGGCCGGAGACGGGCGGCAGCGGTCTGAGACGGGTGGCGGCGGTGGGAGACGAACGGTGGCGGTGGCCAGAGATGCGCGCGGCAGCGGCGGGAGACGGCGGCGGCAGCGGCGGAGACGGCGGCGGCGACGGCGGCCGGAGACGCGCGGCGGCGGCGGTGGGAGACGGGCGGCGGCGGCGGCGGCCGGAGATGTGGATACCACCGTGGAGTCCACCTGGCTACCACGGTGGAAGCCACGTCAGCAATTGACCATCGTTGAGGAAAAAAAAAGAAGATGCCACTTGGCATCTTCTTATTGGTGCGTGCTATTTTGAACATGTCAGAAAGTTTATGCTGTCTGGCTGACAAATTTGAAAGTTCATGCTGTTTCATAGTAATAACCCTATTTTTTTAGCCCTACCAGGCAGAGACGGATGGATCGGTAAGTACTTTTAAAAAAGATGCGAGTCTTCAACCAACTCAAATCATCCGAGACTTGCATAAGAGAAAACTCTACTGCAGTCGAAGAAGATCTGGCCATGGATTGCACGCCAAAGCCGAGAGGAAAATCAAAAAGGGAAAAGAACAGGTTTCAGATGCTTACCGTGTTTGTCGAAGGTGTATGATCGCTGCTTCCGTGCCTATCCATGGCGAGCTGCAGAGAAAGAGAATGCTGTGAAGAACTGGTGAATCGCGGGAGAGACTCAAAGAAAAGGAGAGAAAAAGATAGAAGAGAGGGAGATTACACTGCTACCATAAGAGAGAGCAAACGAGGAACCGAGTCATCCTGGATCCAACGATCAGAGACATGGGTGGAATCTCTTTGCCGAGATTTTTGCAGCCGCCATGGAGAACGGACGGCTCGGATCACGATCTGACCGGTCAGATCTGGTCGATCGCCCAGGAGTCTCGTTCATGGTCGTGAATTACATTATTTATCTTCTGATAAAAGAGCAGAAACTGTTTGCACGACCAACGGCAAGAGTGGTCGAAAGAGAGATTAAATCGATTACAGCTTAACGTTCGCCCTCTCAAAGCAGAGTGCTTTTCACCGCATAACTCAATCAGAAAGATTTTATTCGTTTCAAAACTTAGTTGCTATGAATTTATTTTTTGAGTTCTAATTCCTTATTCTCTCATTTCAAAAAAATTATTCTCTGAATTTATTTTCTTTCCAAATTCTAGATTCTCACATTTAAAAAATTGCTCATGGTTTGAATATCTTATGAATTTCCTGATTCTGATATCATATTAAACAAGTATCTGATTTTCTTAATTCACAATTTGATAGTCTTATATAATTTATCAACTCTGATTTCATAATCTGAATTTGTTAATCGTGATCAAATATTTCTCTCCTCAATTCATTAAAATTCTGTTTTTTGATATCTTAAGTTTTAAATCTCAATTATCTGAAGTTGATGAGTAACATACTTGGATTTGAGGCGATCAGCAAGAGAACCATACTCAAATTCAAAAAAGCCAAACTCAATATCAAAAGACTCATGGTCAACTTCAAACAATCAAATTTAACTTCAGAATATGAAGTCAATTCAGTTTCATAATGGGGAGAATTTCTTGGAAGGTATCTTACTTGGGTTTCATTTAGTTAATTTCTATCAATATATCTTCTTTTGGGGTGGTTTAAGTTTATTGACACTTAATACCATGTGTGTTTCACTCAAGATTGACTAGGGCCAAGTCGTGCCTGCCTGTGAGGGTAGGGTAAGTGGTTGGTTGGGAAGTCAGCGTTAGACTGAGGCCAAGTCTAAGGGGTTGAGCAAAAGTTCAACCCATGGTGCATTATTCTGAATCGTACAGATTCACACAGGATCATGGTAGGTTCACCTACTTGGAGCATGCATGGATGGCTGACAGATGAAGGTTTGATCTAGTAGGAAATAATTCAACCCTCCTTATCCATGCACATAAGCCCTATTAGAACACTTTCATAGATCTACCTGTGTGACCCACTTTCCTTACACAACCCACTAATCCAGCTCCTCGATTACAACAACCCATTCCTCCAACTCTCTCCATCAGTTAATTAAAACTGCTATGGATCTTCTGCAACTTGATATCCAGATCTGGCTAACCAATAAGTTCTGAAATAAATAAAAACAAACCCACTAGAACACAAAACAATTATAAGTGACAGTGATCTTTAAATAACACATTACGATTAAATAATACTATTTTCAGCAGACTATTAGTATGCAAAAATGGGGTCAAATGTCAACCATATTATTTTTAATTTTTTATATTTATTATTATTTTATGAATAGAGTCAATAAATAATACACGCTATCGTTTTCATTTATCTATGTTTTTGTGTGATTCATTTTTGCATGAATAACTACATTTTTTAATAAAAAACTAAGTAAATTCAGTGAACATTAAATTTAAAGAATAATTCAGTGAACATTAAATTTAAAGAATACTCTGAGATATTTATTATATCGGTTTTGAATAGCTGACAAATAGTATACCAAACAGTTTATGAAAATTTAATGAAATTGGTCAAAAATTAAGTTTAAAGATGATTGTGCATTGGAGTGGCTACACACAAGAAAAGAAAACGTGTGCATGTTTCAGTGTAAGACACATGGGGTGATTAAATTGAGAAATCATTCAAAATCATGTGAATTTATGGATAAGTAAATTTTATTTGGCCACTGAGAAGTAATCAAGCTCATAAAAACATGTGCATATGTTAAGGTTATGTTCAAACAAGATACTTATTTTAAAAAAAAAATATTTCAATTTATTATATACTCTAATAACTATGGTTAATACCTATTAGAGACAACAGTGTTCAGGATTGAATAATGTATTCCACAAAACTAAAATATATATAATGCAGAGATTTGTGCAAGTGTACTTGTGAAAAATAAGCCAATAACTTAGGGTGGTGCAATATTTTCCATGTAAAGAATAAACAAAGGACCCTTTAGAAGAAAAGCTAATGAAACTATGTCAGTAAAGTTTCAATCGCATTATAAGAAGTCCACCATTGAATACACAGTTTTCATTCATCGATGATATAATCAGATATTTCATGCCTTAAGCATATGTTCGTAATCCACAAAGTAATTATTATTTGTTTTTAAAATCCAAAGGTAAGAGAATTGAGTGGAGATAAACCTCACAAACTAATTAAGAAATAAGGAAAAATGCATGCCTCAATCCAAGGGATTAACATAAAGCACTAACTTGTAACAATGCATTTCTTGTGTCATAATACAGATTGTCGGGTAGTTTACAACTTTAAATCATTTTTTGTCTAGCATATGGTAACCTAAAAGAATATATCTTTTTTTATTTCATTATTATTTTTTACTATTTCATTTTATTATTTTTTACTATTTCATTTCATTATTTTTTACTATTTCATTTCATTATTTTTTACTATTTCATTTCATTATGTTTTACTATTTCATTTTCTTATTTTTTACTATTTCATTTTCTTATTTTGTAATAACTAATTTAATTATTTTTTTACTATTTAATTTTGATTTTTTTATTATTTGATTTTATTATTTTATACTAATTCATTCCATTATTTTTTACTATTTCATTTCACTACTTTTTACTGTTTCATTTCATTGTGTTTTACATTAATTTTTCCTCTTTTGATCTAGTTAACTTTTGCAAACTGATATTTCATCACATGTTTTAGTATAATAATGTCAATAATGTAAAAGGTACATGTCTATATATAAATTTTATACATTTAAATTAGAATCAGCCTTCTTATTCAAGAAAAACCTTAGCTCCTAGAACATTTGTTATTTAAATATATGTTTATTAATTTAAAGTATTTTATCTTAAATAAATAATCCAAATAATTATATTTTATTTATATCAAGTGTATGTAACAAATATGATTTCCCTCGATGTGACTTAAACACTGTACGCGATATTTTTATATGTAAATGAATACTATCCACTTCCTTTACATAAAGCTTAAACTTAATAAATTGTGTATTTTTAGGTGCCCCATTGTCTTTATCCCAATATTTCAAATAAGGCACATGAAAAAGATCAAATTAAATGTATTTCAAAGTAACCTTATACCTTACTTTTCAGATTAAGGGTTAATAAAAATTTAAAATTGATAGCTTCCTGTTAGGGTATTCGTTAAAATATTTTCATAGAAAATTATGATTAATTAATCAAAACATTTGTATATTAATATTTTCATTTCGATGAGGCAGTTGTTGGAAAACTCTGTATTCTTCACAATATTTTTTTCATCATGGAATAAAGATGATAAAAACTTGTTTAAAATCATGAAATTCTTTTATTCTAATAGGTTTTTTCCCATATTGAAATCAAACCACCCTTTCTGTATCAAATAATACCAACTGTCACAGGGTGCAACACCAATATTCAAATCAAAAACGTTTAGTAAGTAGCATTATTTTTAAGAAGCATCACCCCTTTGATGTTCTATCTACTATAGCTTTTGCCCATTGCAATTAGCATTTATGTTTCATAAAGATACCTCCATAGAAGACAGTGTCAATAGCACAAAAATAAAAAAGGGAGTAGAATGAGCATATAAAATAAAATCCAAACCACAAAATCGTCTCTTTGTAATATCTCTGAGATTATTTAACTAAAAAATCAAAACTATCAAGCATAGATCAAGGATTTAGGTTTCACAGTTTTTGGTTTATGTTTCTGAGATCTAAAATATGATTCTTTAGTTTCAAGTTACATTTAAAAATTTTCTCATAATTAGCTTTAAAATAATTTTCAATCCAAAAATTTTAAAAATATAATCAGAATCTGGATCTCGTAGGCGGCATCAATTTTTAATATGATCAAAACTATTTTAAATTGTTTTCGTCTATCACATGTGATGATACTCTATGAAATTTTTCATTTCATTACATGTATTTTAAAAAATATTTATCTATGAACATATTTTGAAAACACATGGATAATATTGATTTCATATATAAGAAAAAACAAAACCATCCAATAGTTGGATGAATATTAAGATAATGACAGCATTTTTAGATGTCAGGATTATGCTCTCAAGAATCAACCAATAAAAGCAAACAGCCTTTACCTAATACTTTGATATGTTCTCATTTTATTAAAAAAGGCAGTGTCCAAAAGAATTTATTCCCCTTTTTATTTATTTTATCAACATTTGATGATTGATTTGATTTCATATTCATGAGGATAGTTCTTGGATTTCTCAGCCTACTTCTTTTAGATTTTTCACAAAGGTGATTATTTCATATTGATTCCATTTTAATGTATGAACTTATATACTAATGCTTGTTCATATTTAATTTTATGTCTTTTTACCATTTATATATTTAGGTATTTTGAAGAATCAAACAGTGCTGATTTAGTCCAATGAAAGCCGAAAGAAAATGGGCTGATGACATCTGGAGAGGAATGTGCATCCAATTATTTTCAGATATTATTTTTTAATATGCTATAAATTACAAGAGAAGTTCAAAGATCTAAGGGGGTATTTGTGAACGTAGCTTATCATATTTATATTAATCTAACAGTAAATATTAGATGCTTCACGAGAGATAAAAATTTCAAACATGATTTGCGTGGAATAAATTATGTATATGATAGTCAATCAAATTACACGTCTGTTTACACTATCAAAGAGGAACCTAACATGGATGTGAAATTACGTTCAAAGGATTCAAAAATAAATATGGGAAAGTAGATATGATCCAGTTAGGTGTGTGATAATATAGATAAATGTATCAAAAGAAACTGATAAACATAAATATTAACCGTAGTTTAGCCTAATATCTCATTCTGACATGCATAATTTATATTTTCCCCAACTTATATGCTCAGAAACCCAACCTTCATAGCAATCAATAAATGGCAGATAAAAATCATATACAAAAATTTGAGGTACAAATAGCTTATTATGATTTACATCTTATTTTTTTAGCTTAACGAGTTATTGATATTATATCTTTGTTTATCATATTGATGTTATTTATTTCATAAGAGCCTGGCTGCCAATAAAAAATTCTAAATGTGATTTTACATACATCAGGTCATAATCAACCATGGTAAAAATAAAAACAATATTATCATCTCATATATTAAATAAATAAATTCATTTCAAATAAAGTGCCTAAGGTCTTCATGATTTTTTACTATAACCAACTTTTGAGAGTTCGTCTCAAATGTAAAAAATTTAGGACCTGATATTGTAAGTAAATTGACACTTCATCTCAATCAAACTTATTTTTCCATTTCAATAAAAAAATCAATGCCAATGTCTCTTATATGTTCCAATTTCCCATTTATATTACAATCTGAATACAATCTTAAGAAAAATACAGATGACAAAATCATAATCCAAACACATTTTTACTTAATCCAATCCCTTTTGTTTACATAAAAGCTTTTTTATTTTTTTGGAGTAAAATTTAAAGAGCTGATTAAGCTATTCAGAAAACTTGATGAAATGTTTAAATACAATTTAAAATTTGTCATAAACATATTGTGTGTGGAACCCTCAAGGCCCACGTATCAATCTTGTTTACAAATATAACTGTCTAATAAACTTTATTGGCCGAACTAATTAATTATTTATATCACCATAAAGAATAAGTAATAAATAGGTCAATTTATAGCCCATGGCATGATGAACCGAAAATTGGGCTTCATATGTCATTCAAGGCATCTTCTTTACGCAACAATATTTCTAATTTTCCTTAGAAGCAAAGAGCGAGCAAAGGTCCAGTCCACAAGAAGCAAGTATTGAATAAGTGAACTTTACCTTTAATTTATGAATTTTTTATATTAATTCTAGGAATGCAATCTTATTTAATAAAAGCATAAAAATGAATATGTATTAATCATTAATGTTGAGAAAACATAGATTCTTATTAATCTAATTTATTGAAATTTGATTTCAATAACTGTGGAATTTTACGAGAAATTAATGATTAAATTAATAATTAATTATAATTAAAATACCTTTGCAGCCGCTTAGTGGCATTGGGTGACAGTTGACAGAGATGGATGTGAGTGGAGTGGAGCATATGAAAGAGATACCATAGTGATTGTGATAGAGATGATGACACTTTGGTAGCATTGGGTGACAATACGGTGGAGACAAAGTGGATACATGCCGACGATCAAGAGAGCTTGATATCATGTGCATGATCATAGATGCCTAGGCTAATGATGACAGTGACCAAGGAAAAATGATTAACACTTGAGTAGGAAAAAGACAAAGTTCACACTAACCTCATCTTCATATGCTAAATGGGCTTAGTGGTGCTCTTTCTTCACATTTCTTGATCTTAAAATCACTCTTTCAATCCTTCACTCTTGGGGTGCAAGAACGGACTCAAATCAGATTTTGAATGAGAAAATCACAAAATAAATAGTAATTAGGAAGAAAAAAACGGGGTTCACTTTTATAATTTCGGATGCTAAATTATGTTTATAGGTCCAAGATGGTGGATGGATAAAAGGGCAAAAGATGGAACTATCCCCAAAATTTCAGCCCGAAACTCCAAGATCGTTAGATATCATCATTTGAGTTTCAAGCAATCAAAGCCATCTGATTTTGTCCTCATATTTGTGTGTAAGATCTCAAGATGTGGCATGCAATTCTACTAGTGAAAAATTCAAACAAAGCATTTCATATTTAAATAAATTCTAACTCATACTTTTAGAAATATAAAATCATTTTATTTATGATTTTAACATCAGAAAATTGCCTACAGATACCAAAAAAATCCATAAAAACATAATATAATTCTAAAAATATAAACTCCTAAATACATTTGCATATATCTAATTTTTCTTAATATTATATTTATTTATTCATGAAATTAATGTAGTTTGATTATGTTCAAATACCATAAAATCATATAGAAATTATAAATCCATTCTTAAAGAGAAATAAATTATTTTAAGCTTTAATATCATGCATTTATGATCATTTAAACAAAAATAAACATGAAACTACATGAAATGATTACCAAAAATAACATGGTATTTCTGATTATCACGGGGTTTCAAGCTACTTATATTTCTCTAAAATATAAAGGAGTACATCAAATCTCTCACAGAACCGTTACTATCACCAGGTATTGTGTGTATAATCCCTAATCCTCTTGAAAATCCTAAAATGACCTAGGTGTATGGCAACCATCCATCCACAAGATGTATTTGGTTTCTCAGGCCAAAAGATCACTTACACAATTGTGACATGAATCAATGTTATTTTCAGTTAAGTATGATACCATTACGGGATTCATATGGATCAATTCAGTAGAACAATTACCGCAAAGAAAACCCACTTTTTATCTTTCATGCACCCACAATAATGGATATGGGCTCAGCCATACTCATCATCTGAGTTATATTAGATAGTGTTGTTCTCTCTAGATATTTTTATGTGCTCTCTAGTATCCTACAAACAAGAATATGTATAATACATTTAAGGACCAATGATCTGTTCATTGTTGTCTCATAATGATTTGCTCATTAGTAGTATGTATTTTTTGACTTCATTATAAGAATCACACATTCATTTTACGAATATATTGTACCAATGAATATTAAAATAGATGTAAGGATGTATCTGTTAGATTGCCACACATGTTTCCATACAAATTAAGTTACACAAATCATTTGATTTCAATCATTTATAAAAATATGTCATTAGTATGGTTTCAGAGGCCTTGACAACCAGAGAAAGAGGGTAGATTAGTTAAAAAGTTTTGAAATCATTGTGGAAAAGGACTAGGATCTGAATATTTGATAATCCAAGGCAAGACATTTTGGATCTGTTATTATTTTATCTTAAAATTATCTATTGTGATATATAATATTTTTATAGTCAATAATATTGATAGAGGATTCCAAGAATGAAGAATAAGGGAAAATATTATACAGGGAATGGAAGTGGAGAATAGTCTAATCTTTGTGTCCTAACGTATCTCTGTAACCATTACATAGATAGTATGATGTATTACTAAAAATAAATTGTCAATTAATATTTATAATTTAATTGTAATTTTTTTAATAAGTAATTTACCCCTTCTGTGATTTTCCAGCACCTATAAACAATAAAGGATGTTTGATGGATAAAAAAATAATTTTCTAACTTATTAACCACATATTTGGGACCATCAACCATAATTTTCATGATTTTCTCTGGTCCACCTCATCCCTATTCAGACACTGTTATCATATCTTGTTTATCATGTTATCCACACACTCAACATTTGTTCTCATTTCATCCGAAGCCATATTTTCTTGGAATTTTTTTATTTCTCCCTAGTTTATTTTTACTAAGATTTTATTCATTGCTTCCAATCTTAATTATTAAATGAATCTACACTTAACCTGTGCGCCCAAGCAATTGCCAAAAAGTGATCTCAGCTTCAGACTAGTTTTGAGCAAGTTTTTGGGGGCAACCATCTATTAAGTTGTCTTTTTTACATGTGAAGTATATGGGCTGGAACATTTCAATTATGCATATAAGGACAAAAAATAAACCCTCCAATTCAATCACAGAGTTTATTGTATTAGAGACATTGGGCACATCAAACATCGTATAATGATATTGTATTTCTTCTGTTTTTTGGCATTTTTTTCCAAATAAGGTTTTGATATTCCCCTTTATAGACCCTTTCTCCCTTTTACTTCACTACATTTCTCTCTAGAGGCCGTCTACAATCATTAGTTAAAAGAGATCATTGAGACAAGGTATATTTTCTCTCTTAGCATTATCTTCCCCTAGAAGTTGCATCTATCTCCATCAGCCAACCATCACATCTTCGTTGTAGTATGTATATGGCGCAAATAAGATACAGCATTAATAACCTCCTGAACAAGGAAAAAAATACAGTTATATATAGATACTATGGTAATATATAAAGGTGAAAATATCAAGATGGATCCATAATATCAAGTGATAAAATTCCAGAAATTCCCGTAGATCTTTTTTTGGCTTACTTTTATCATCTAATTGGAATCCAAATGACTTGATAATGAAGGGAATCTTTTGGATATAATATTTTATAGCATTATAAAGACCCCCTCAGGCTTGATGCTACCCTATAAAATGATAACATGGTATTTGAAAATTATGTGTCACCATCAAACTTATCCTTTGCCTGTCTCACGATGACAATCACAATCACAAGTTTTCGCTATTATTGTCGTTGTCACTCGTTCCCATGATAATGATGATGATGATGCTAAAGAAATCTCCATTATCATCATACTCATGTAGATAGAACTCATCATTATTTTAACTAGGTTCCCTCAATAATAACAGTTTAAGATTTGTATATCCTAAGAAAATTTCAGCCGGGAACTCACATTTCTATGAAAATATCTACAACGATAAAACTGACTTGAAAATAGTAAGAAAGATGTTTTTAATGTTAGAAATTCTCAGAAATTCGTTCACACGTATAAAATGAAGAGCTCAAATAAAATTGTGATTTTAAGATTATGCTATACTGGCTCTCCAATCGTCTCTCTCATTTATTATTTTTTCTCTAAATGAATTACTTCCATGTGGAAGCATTGGATCATTATGAAGGGCTAGCCTTCTCAAAATTGAACACAATTATTTAAAATCAAACTCAATTGTAAGCCTTAGTTGCATTCCATACTTATGTCTTAATAAGTGGAATAAACTAGTCATCAATTATTCAGCCAACAAATCAACAAGATTTTAAAAAAAAGATTAATAAGCATAAAACTGTCTCCAAATTTTCATCTTTCCAGAGACAAAATGAGGATGAAAGCAAGTGAGCAGAGGATATTTGGTTGTGAATTGCCTGCTTGGAAGAGTCGGGGGAACAGTCTTCCCATGACTGTCTCATTCACATAAAACTAAGTTTCTCAAACAAAAATAGATCATGATTATGCTCATTATTAAATGCATATGTGATAAGAAGTCACTAAGGTCTTATCGACTAGTCTATTATGTATTGGTTCCCTTTACATAAGATTCGCCATTTTTCACCGAAATTTGGTAAAACCAAACCAAACTGGTACTATCGGTTACGGAATATCGGGCTTACCAAAATGTCCGTACGAGGCTCGGTTTCACAAAAAAACAAACCAAATACCCAACCGAATATTGTATGGGAAAAAATATCAAAAATTGTGTAGACTGAGGGATTTGAACATGGGTTGTCCGTGCACACACAAAATCTAGTGCCTATTGGGCAAGTCATCTTTAAGGTAAACTAATCCAGCTAAAATATTAAAAATCCATAAAATCAATAGGCAAATAAAATTAATATGCAAATAACATGTACAAAAAACACTTAAACACGTAAATAAGATAGATACACAAATAACATATATCAAAAATGCAGAAATATGCAAATAACATGTACAAAAAACATAAATACACAAATCAGATAAAGACACGAATAACATGTAGAAATAACATAAATCCACAAATCATATAAAGACACAAAGAACACAAATACGCAAATAACTGAATACACAAAATAACATAAATACATAAATAACATAAATACACAAACAACATAAATACAGAAATAACATAAATTCACAGATATGGTAAATAAGAAAATAATGTAAAATATAAAAATAACATAAATAAACAAATACAAACATGACATGAATATGTTAATATGCAAAAATATAACTACACAATAATATAAACACCTAGATATGTAGTTGTGTAAATGCCTAAATATTAAAATTTATAAATATGTAAATTTATGAATATATAAATATGTGAATCTATGACTATGTAAATATGTGAATCCATGACTATGTAAATATGTGGATCTATGACTAAGTAAATATGTAAATATGTAAATCTATGACACTGTACATACATAAATTCAAATATAAATATATAAAAAGTTTATAAATAGATAAACTTTCAATATGATTTTTTTCGTAAGCGCGTGACATAACTTGTAGGTTTAACTGAACTAAAACCGAACTCTAACATAACCAAAGTTTAGGTATAGGTGTAAGTATTGGCCAAAAACTGATACCAAGACCGAAACCGTCTTTCCCCACTTCTAGATAGTTCTGGACGATTGAAGAGCAAAAAATATGTGAGTTTTAGTCATTCGTTAATAGAAAAGAATGAATTAGTTCAATGAAGCAGAAAAAGTCCTGATTTGTAATAAATTAAGATAAGAAATGGTAACGAAAGAAAAGTAAATTTCAAACATTCAATTGGTGAAATTTAGATAAGGGTTAATAGTGAGTAAAAGGGAATAAGGATTAGACAAGGAAATCAAGTCAGCAGTGAAAAGGTCAGGTATAAATTTATTTTTATTACAGAAGACGGGATGAGTCCAGAGAATCAAACGGTGGAGATGAACGGGAGTATGGCCAGATCTAACGGCCAAAAATATTTTACTCAGATTTCGGGGGCCCCTTCCACTTGAAATTGTCAGCGTAGGCCTTTGGCTGCGGAAAGATGAAAAATATGGGTCAAATAGAAATACAGATACAAACTGATCAAGATGGCCGGCGGAACTCCGAGAGAGAAGGAAAGATATGAAAAGATCACAGAAGAAAGAGATAGGAAAAGAGAACAGAAGAAAGAGATATGAAAAGAGAACAAAAGAGAGAGAGAGAGACAGGAACAGAGAACATAAGAAAGAGATTTGGAAAGAGAACAGAAGAGAGAGAGAGAGAGAGAGATAGGAAAAGAGAACAGAAGAAAGAGAGAACAGATGAGAGAGAGAGATACGAAAAGAGAACAGAAGAAAGAGAGAACAAATGAGAGAGAGAGATAGGAAAAAAGAACAGAAGAAAGAGAGATAAAGAGGGGAGAGATACGAAAAGAGAACAGAAGAGAGAGAGAAATGGAAAGGTATCAGAATAAAGAGAGAGAGAGAGAAAGAGAGGGAGAGAGATGAAAAGAGAACAGAATAAAGAGAGAGAGAAAGAGGGGGAGAGAGATGAAAAGAGAACAGAATAAAGAGGGGGAGAGAGATGAAAAGAGAACAGAATAAAGAGGGAGAGAGAGATGAAAAGAGAACAGAATAAAGAGGGGGAGAGAGATGAAATGAGAACAGAATAAAGAGAGAGAGAAGTGAAAATAGAACAGAAGAGAGATGAAAATAAAACATAAAATAGAGATGAAAATAGAACAGAAGAAAGTGGGAGAGAGAGAGAAAGATGAAAAAGGAGAAGAAGAGGGAGAAACAGATAGAGAGAGATGAAAAAAAGAAGAGGGAGAAAGAGATGGAGAGAGATGAAAAAGGATAAGAGGGAGAAAGAGATAGAGAGAGATGAAAAAGGAACAGAAGAGAGAGATGCAGAGAGATGAAAAGAGAACAGAAGAGAGAGAAATACAGAGAGATGAAAAGAGAACAGAAGAGAGAGAAATACAGAGAGATGAAAAGAGAACAGAAGAGAGAGAAATACAGAGAGATGAAAAGAGAACAGAAGAGAGAGAGAGATATATAAAGAGAGATGAAAAGAGAACAGAAGAGAGAGAGAGATATATAATGAAAGACGAAAAGAGAAAAGAAGAGAGAGGGAAATGAAAAGAGTACAGAATAGAGAGAGAGAGAGATGAAAAGAGAACAGAAGAGGGAGAGGACAGAGAGAGAGAGAGATGAAAAGAGAACAGAAGAGGGAGAGAGACAGGGACAGAGAGATGAAAAGAGAACAGAAGAGGGAGAGAGACAGAGAGAGAGATGAAAAGAGAACAGAAGAGGGAGAGAGACAGAGAGAGATTGAAAAAAAGAAAAAAGCAGGAGAGAGAGAGAGATGAAAAGAGAACAGAAGAGGGAGAGAGACAGAGAGAGGTTGAAAAAAAGAAAAAAACAGGAGAGAGAGAGAGATGAAAAGAGAACAGAAGAGGGAGAGAGACAGAGAGAGATTGAAAAAAAGAAAAAAACAGGAGAGAGAGAGAGAGATGAAAAGAGAACAGAAGAGGGAGAGAGACAGAGAGAGATTGAAAAAAAGAAAAAAACAGGAGAGAGAGAGAGAGATGAAAAGAGAACAGAAGAGGGAGAGAGACAGAGAGATTGAAAAGAAAGAAAAAAAACAGGAGAGAGAGAGAGAGATGAAAAGAGAACAGAAGAGGGAGAGGGACAGAGAGAGAGATTGAAAAAAAAGAAAACAGGGAAATAAAAATAACCATTGCAAAAAAGAAATGGCAATGAATTTCAATATATACAACGGAAATGGCCCCAATCAACAAGTTCTTTCTCCATCCTTCTCTCCTCTCCTCCTCTGACTGCACACTCTCTCCACCATGTCCCTCTCTTTCTATCTCTAGCTCTCTCTTACTCCTTTTGTGTCTTCAAGCTCCTTTTGTGTCTCTCATCTCTTCATCTCTCTTTCTATCTTTTTATACCCTCTTTCTCTCTCTATCTGTCCATATTTTTGGGAGGGTCACCCACTAGTCGGGTGATCATCCCTTTTAATGTTTTTTCTAAAAAAATCTTTCTCAGCTAGACCAGTACTTGATCACTGGCACCACCATCAAATATAAAGGCTAATACTGGAAACACAACAAACCTTCAGCACTGGAGTGTGGTGCTTCTTGATCTGCAAATAGGAAATAATTATCATAAAAAACTCCACATTTATTTTAAACAGTCAAAACGAGAGATCAGAACGATTGAGGCAGATAAGTGTCGGCATTATTAATCACACGATTAAGAATAAAAACTGATAGAATTGTGATCTCTCTTGTTGCCGATCCATTCTAGAATGTTCCTATTTTAACTTTAGATGTCAAAAAGCAGCAGAGAAATCAAGTGAGATATGATATGATCCGTGCCAGGGATTGTAATGTGTCTCGTCCCTCAGCGGAATGGATGATGCTGAGGGACGAGGCCAGTAGAGGTGTGATGGAAACACCACTTGTAATTCAAGTCCTGCCTTCCAATGAGGAAGGCTACATATTTAAAGGGAAATGCAAGCCAGAAGGAAAGACAATAATACCCCTAGTGGGCTTACAAGAGGGAGTAGATCGTTACAGATACTGATGATCATGATCATGATGATGATACTGATGATGGTGATGATGACGATCAAGGTGATAAGAATATTGAAGACGGGGTGAAGAGTCAGGACTGGTGGAACACATAGAAGCCATGAGCATTTATGAAAATTGAAATCTCCCCACTTGCATATTGAAAATAATCGTATAATACACTACCTTTCACAAGAACCAAAGAAACCCAGATACAATTTACAGAAAACTCCTCAAACTAACTCAAAAGTAGCCAAATTTACTTCTTGTTGACGAAATACACAGATGATGATAGACACGTACCACATATTTCCACCCATGCCTCTCTGCGAAAGAAGCAGCAGCCGCAGCACTGTCAAATCCAAGACCTGCATCTCCTACATTGGCATATGGGTCCCCAGTTGATGTCCAGCCCATCAATGGATTCTCCCACCTAAATTGCATATAAAAAAAGGAACAAAACTTTACATGGGCGTACCACCATTTCAATCAGCATATCATGCATATTTTTTTCTGAAAAATTTAAAGAAAAATATAGTCTAATCATTTCTTAACCAACTGCGTCGGGGTATAGTTTTTTGAAATATTCTTTGCACAGGGATACTACTGATGGCCATTAACAAATTGAATAAATTCTATGGATTCACGAAAAAGTTCGTCTCTTTGTGCTAAGGAGTCACCATCTCGCAGAAAAAAAGGACTCATTTATTTTGGGAAAAACAGGAGACCACGAAAACAAAAAAGAATTGAGCTTTACCTACATCATGTTATTTCAGATAATTGATCAGGAACAATTAAATACACATCGCATTGACATCACTCACTTTTGAGTCGACATGAAATTTATCTTCCACTTTCCGACTTTCCCAGAGCCTTGTTGAGTCGCAGCTCGGGCAGGAGAGTAGATTACGACCTGAAAGGTTTAGTTTAGCCCGAAATTATCGGCTCGATCACATGGATTTCAAGAACATTTTAGAATGTAAAAGAATCATCCCATAAAATTGTCAAAGGTCTACTTATTCTTCTTGACAGAGTTCAGTGTGAAGGAATAATTCATCACGAAATTCAACTCGAAGACACATTTTTTTTACCATTATATCAAATGAATCGCGCATTTAAATTTTCTGAAGAGAACCTTAATTTGATTCATTCTGGTATCGTTTTAGAAGAATTTCATACATTACCGCATAAACCCCTCGAATGGAAGGAAGATACCTCACGGTTGGACAAAGGAAATTTCGGACGCTTACTCTTTCGCTTAATAAGAAAAATAGTCTCATTAGGACGGAATGGAGATGGAGCGAACGAGTCTAGGTCAAAATGGTGACCATGTGTTAACCCCAAAGAGAGAACAGGAATGGAAAAACAACTACTGAGAGCGCGCCGATCAACAGAAAATCAACAAATCCTGATATAAAGAGACAGAGATGGAGAAAACAATCCTAAACAGTCGAATTTCCTCTCTCTAACCCCAAACGCATAAAAGGAAACAAATCAAATCAGATACCAGAAACATTAAACACAAAAAGAAAAATTACATAATTAAATCTTCACGCATACACGAAATCCATTCAACGAACAGCAATCTCCCTAATTAACGCACCTTTCGCTGTAATTGCTCCTGAGGGATACCAGAGACCATTCCGATCTCTCCAGGCTTGACCTCCACCAAGGCATCTGTGGAGAACGATCGCCATCTCGAGATCTCGGACGAGGATCGACCGACCAACTGAGGAAGCGTTCGAACCTGCCGTCGAAAATGCGTCGCCATTTCTCTCGACAACAGCGCAGTTGAGCTTCTTCAAATGTTTATAAACAACATAAATTTGCGACTTTAACCCCTTCACTGAATTTATTTCCAATATGCCCTCTTATTTCGTCGTCCCGTCATCCACCTCAGCTTCTTAAACGATGACGATTTCCGTCATCGTCTGAGGTAATATTTGCAATTATTCTGGAAAATATATAATGTGAAGTTGTTATTATTACGTTGCTCAAGTCACTACATCATTATATTTTGGGTTTGACAGTGCTGGTATTTAGCAAGAACCTAAATCTTATCTAAACTTCGGTCCAGTTCTGGTCAAGTCTTGTCCAGTCCTGATCCGGTTTGGAATGAAGAACGGGGAGTTGACCAACCCTTGAAGCTAGGGATTGCCCGTACAAATTTCCGGTATCCGTTTTTTACTGATATCCGGGTATCAGATAAGTAGCTTGTTTAATACATCTCATTAATTTTGTTTTCTTCCATATGGGTTAATAGGATTCAGAGTTTATTATTAAACACCGAATCCTATTATCCCATATGGAAGAAAACAAAAATAATGAGTTGAATATATGAAACAAGGTAATAATATATATATATATATATTAAATATGTTATGTATTAAACGAGGTAATAATATAGTAATTATTTTTTAAATATATTAATAACTCGTTTAATATATATTCTACCTCGCTTAATATATACAGCTAAGTCACTCTTTTTTTCTTCCTAATTACTATTTATTTTGTGATTTTCTCATTCAAAATCTCATTTGAGTCCGTTCTTGCACCCCGAGAGTGAAGGATTGAAAGAGTGATTTCAAGATCAAGAAATGTGAAGAAAGAGCACCACTAAGCCCATTTAGCATATGAAGATGAGGTTAGTGTGAACTTTGTCTTTTTCCTACTCAAGTGTTAATCATTTTTCCTTGGTCACTGTCATCAATAGCCTAGGCATCTATGATCATGCACATGATATCAAACTCTCTTGATCGTCGGCATGTATCCACTTTGTCTCCACCGTATTGTCACCCAATGCTACCAAAGTGTCATCATCTCTATCACAATCACTATGGTATCTCTTTCATATGCTCCACTCCACTCACATCCATCTCTGTCAACTGTCACCCAATGCCACTAAGCGGCTGCAAAGGTATTTTAATTATAATTAATTATTAATTTAATCATTAATTTCTCGTAAAATTCCACAGTTATTGAAATCAAATTTCAATAAATTAGATTAATAAGAATCTATGTTTTCTCAACATTAATGATTAATACATATTCATTTTTATGCTTTTATTAAATAAGATTGCATTCCTAGAATTAATATAAAAAATTCAAAAATTAAAGGTAAAGTTCACTTATTCAATACTTGCTTCTTGTGGACTGGACCTTTGCTCGCCCTTTGCTTCTAAGGAAAATTAGAAATATTGTTGCGTAAAGCTGTATCCTATTGTCCCATATGGAAGGAAACAAAAATATTAAGCTGTATATATTAAACTAGGTACGATATATATATTAAAAATACCTGGTTTTGTTAACATAAATCATATAAAATGATGATCAATAGTGATTTTTTCTTTTCATACCAGATATTGATATCCAGATACCGGTTCTGATATTCGGATATCGATATACGGTATCCGATATCTGCCTCGTCCTTACGCATTCGATATCCGTCCCTGGTATCTGTTTACACCTGCCAGACGAAATCCGTCCGATATCCGATATCCGATATTAGACACCGCCCCGATTTTTGTGGATACCGGATATCGAGTGTCCAATAAAGGATATCGGAGAGACATTCCCTACTGGAAGCGGATCAGAACTGACCGGCATGGCAGACTGTCAGTCTCAGTCTGGTATGATCTGATGAGTCCGTGTCAAAAATGGTGAACCCTAATCATATTATTTCATTGTCATCATCCCGTCTTATTCAAGATGAAGAAGTCAGGTCGTAAATTTTGGGGATGGAAGGAATGTTGTTTATGCCAGTCATCCTTCACAGTGTCTGCAATTCCAGTTTGTTGCTATCAGAGGGGCTGGGCAGAATAAACCTAGAGTAAATAAGAAATACTTACTTACGAACTAAATAGAACACAGAGGAAGGCAGAAATAAAACTAGATGTTCTTGGTCTTGTTTCTCTTTTTCACAAAGACCTAAAACTTACCTAAAGTTTGGACCTGTCACGGTCTGGGTTCGGGTTGAGTAGTAAACATCAAAGTTCCAAAGTCAAAAAAATGTCGTGAACTGCAATCTTGGAAAATAATCCATCTTCGATGTCTAAATTTATTACATTTACTAACCTATTTTCGAGGTCCCACCTCATCATGGTCCTGTCCAGTCAGGTTGACTTATCAATGTCAAAGTATAAAAGTCAAAAATTGACATGAACTTCCATCTTGGAAAAATAATCTAAACATCTTGGAAAAAATACTATCTGTAAGGTTTAATTTTACTATATTTATTATATAAAGTTTTAAAACTAAGTCCACGGTCCGCTATGATACCAAGCCAACGCCCGATGGTTCTCTCATTTCGGTTCAGTCTGACGGAACTTTGGTACAAAATGATGACGGATGACTGATGACGGTAAGTGATGTAAACAGAACAGATGATTTCAGGACGACGATGACAACGACAACGTCAACAGTTACAATAACGATGACGAGGACACTGATAATTTGCTTATATTTCTATTGCTAACATTTTAAGTATCATTTTATTCAGTATATATCAGTATATATATCAATACACATCACAATATATATTGACATATATCAATATATCAATATATCAATATATCAATATAGGTCAAAATATATACTGACACATATCAATATTCAAAGGAATGTGCTCTCTTCCATATTATGCGGATTCGAATGCAAGTCTTCCATATCATCCATTAACCTCTCTCGGGACGAGATCTCCCTGCTAATGGCGAGGTTGATCGCTAGACGCGGTATTCAGGCTGTTTCTCGCTCGGCCTCTCGTTAATCTACCATTCAAGGCGTTCCGAATGAATTGAGGTAGAAAATTTAAGTAATTTGATTGTTTTTACCCGGCTATTTCCTCCATTAGCATATTTCCAACTCTGGATCTTGTTCATCTAGAGACGAGATGGAGGAGAGGGGAAGCGACGATGAATTTCTGAAACTCCGCGTCAGACAGTTAGAACGCGGTATGTCACTTTCTCCGACCGGTTCTAATCTTGATCTGATGTCGGGAAATGATGCCTAATTGGTTTCCCTTTGACCTATATAATGCGGAAGTTTATAAGCTCAATTTTCTCATTTTCTGCATTTGTTGAATAGATCATTTGACTGAATTTTCTTCTTGTTGGTCTTTACGCAATCACCGTATGAATATTGGATGCCGTATTAGCTTCTCTGTTTGCAAGTAAAAGATGGCGAAGAGTGTGTTGTTGGAATTTTGAGACTAAACACGAAGAAGAGATCATTGAGCTTTTTAACCTGTATACTCCCCAATTCAGAGGAAAATAGACGTTAAAAGTTCGCATTCCAAATTTTGAAGTGTCCAAATTACTCCGTATTTCATGTTGTTCGGAGATTAAGTTTGTAATATCTCTCGGTATTTCACATCTCGAAACTAATTTCATGTATCCCAATTATTTTGGGGCCAAACATCTCATACCTTTGCGTAAATTCTGTCGCTGTAGAACGGGATGATCTTAGGAAAGATATTGAACAATTATGTCTGCAACAAGCTGGACCTAGTGATATTTCTTCCGCCACGACGATGCATTTTCACAGGTCTGCAAGTCTTTTAATTTCGACTCATGTTTCATTTTTCTGGATAACCTCTTCATTTTTCTAGATGAGGCTTCCACATTGTCAAGTTAAACCCCTACCAGGATTACAGGTTTGGAGGAGGAGAACGAGAGCTTAAGCAAGAAATTAGCGTCGTGTATCAGAGACAATAAGAACCTACAAGAAGAGCTTTCGGAGGCATACCGCATCAAAGTATATTAGTTTCTATTATTTCTATCTATTTCTAATGTTATGCACTGTACACTAGGCATATTGATTTTATTGCATTGTTCCCAGACTCAGCTTGCCGACTTACATGCTGCCGAAGTATCAAAGGTGTGCAATCCAGAGACTCCGTAATTGTGCATGTCTTTAATTTTATACACTTTTTTTTATCTTTTTGTCAACAATGAATCTGGTTTTGCGTTGATGGTAGAAAGGGATTAATTATACTGCCTGAAAACCATCCGTATACTTTTTAAATGTGCTTCTTTTTGGCATTCTATTAAATTTTCGATCATTTATTTTGAAGACTTTCTGACAAAGGTTGACCGAACGAGAGAGGATGGGAGACACTTTAATTGAAGAAAAAGAACCACATTTCACTACTTGTCAATCAGAGAATATACAGTGAAAACACAGCGGTCAACTATAATGGCTAAATTGTCCTAAAACGAAGAATATTGACGTATCGTTCAAGGAATTTCTATCACGCTAACCTTTAAAACAGGATGTTATAAAATACCTGACAGGACTTGCACGCTTGAAAATGTGTTCACTAGTTTGACGAGATAATTAATTCATTTCTTTTGACATTCACTCAAACATCTACTTTGTGTGAACAAGGACCCCACCATATGCTTCCTTCGCTGTAAACATAACTTCTCTTACCCTGTGCACTCATAAAGTTATCATGGATCAAATCCAACAAACCTTTTACAGCTTCATTGGACAGATTTACCCTTGATTTTCTTGTCCCAACATTATTTTCTTCTCGTGCGAGAAAATTATTTGGGGAAACGTGTTTCAGTTTAGCTTATGTTATTTAAAATTTTGTCCTTTCTTCAATTTTAAAAATATTTAAAATCAAAAACTTCAATGTTTCTGCCTTCCAAATTTTATATGGCTCTCTTTTTCTTCTTTATAGTTTTGTGTCAATAAGACTAATTGTCTTTGTCTTCAGAATATTGAAGCCAGCAAACAGATCAAATTCTTCCAAAATTGTGTCGCATCCGCATTTGCAGAAAGGGATAGCTCATTAATTGAGGTTTAACCTTAAGATATAATGACCCCAGTATTAGATGCATGTATCATTCCATGCGGACATATTCACTAATGCATGCTGCTCAAATTTTTTTATAGGCGGAGAAGGCAAAGGAACAGTGGGAAACTGTATCAGAAAAGATAGAAGACTATGAGAACCAGTATTTATTTTTGATACATTGCGGAATTAAATTCTCAAGAGTTATTTTTATCTTTTTTTTATATATTCTTTAACATTTCAATGCTAAAGCATCGAAACTTGTAAATTTTCTCTAAACATTCTTGAAGAGTACTGTGTTTCCAGTGGAGAGGCAGAGAAGGCAATTAAGGAATAACAAGATCTAGATCCGCATTTTGACCTACAGCGAGGAATTCTGACATTTAAAGAAGAGGCAGGGTCGTTATTCTGGCAGTATATCTGTTGGTTCATCGCATGCTACATGAGGTGCATGATGGACAGATGGGAGGCAAATCCTACTCCACCAATGACTTGATCAGACTTGGAACAGTTGGTACAACAGGTGGAAATTCTCTCCTCACGACTCACTCTGCAGGGGACCACACTTTCCGACATACAGAGTACTGGCTAAACTTAAAGGGACAGCAGGGCATGATATATTATTCAAGTGAAGTGGGGGAACAACTCATCATTGATTGTGGATAACAGCTCATTGGTTATTCTTTGGCAGAAATCTGCTTACCTAGTGGAGCAAGAAGCATCTAGTGATTGCCCTGTCTAGTGCAGAATCAGAGTTTTGAGCAGTTTCCAAAGGAATTTGTGAAGGGTTGTGGATACAAGCGTTCTTGAAGACCTCTCTCCAGCCAAGGCCTAGACAACAGGTGGAGAGGGGAAGAACTAACAGGGAGAACCAACAACCAGGAAACAATAATGTTTCTTGTTACTAGACCTGTTCCCGTGTACCCCTTATATAATGGGGTATGCGGGTTACACAATGCCCAAAAGATAGAAAGGCCATAAATAGAAAGACATGTAAAGAATAAAGAGGAAGCAAGATATGTAAAGAAAGTGTAATAAGGAAAGCTCGCCAGAGAACAATTCTTGATGAACTCAAAATACCACAAGAACAGCCTATGGTGCTGTATCCAATGACCTATATTGAAATTGCTGGACATCTTCTCGGGGAGAAGGTTGACCAACAGAATTCCGGAGATGAGATAGTTGCCCACTACTATGCAGGTGGAAGATATGCTTTAAAATGGAGTAATAAGCAGTGCCTTCTAGAGGCTCTCATCGAAGCTGGACTTTTGAATTATATACTACTAGGTTGAGGGGGTGTCAGCCAGCATTATATTTATGTCCGTTATTTATTTTATTTCCATGATTTTTTTTTTTCCTATTTCTCTATCTCTAGTTGTAAGGTCCATGTATGATATCCAAAGTGAAAATCTCGGAAAGGGTCTACCTACTCTGACCCTTCTAGTGAGAATCTATCCCATGTAGATGCTGGAACATGGGAAGACTATTATTGAGGTAGTTTTATTCTTTTCTCCACTGGCCTCCCCCTGTCAGCTTTGGTTGCCGAGGGAAAATCTAGCGACCAGATCCTTTTTTCCAGTCTGATACAGACTTGAAAGAACCACTAACTTGTAATAGAGGCATTTGCACCTCATCATGATGTGAGCAATGAAAGAGCAGATCAGATCATCCAGAGAATTTTCAGAGAGAGAGAAAGAGACGATGGAAAAAAAGGAATTCAGGATTTATTGTTGTAGTTCAAACACCACTTGCACCATATTGGGGCCCCTTGGATTACTCCAAAAGGCCTATTACATTACAACGATGCCGTACTTCTCTACAATTGAAATTTTTTGTTAAGGCGAACAGATCAACGGCGAAAAACTCATGACATGTGTGTCTATATCAATATTTTTGTTCTTTTACCTTATTATTTCTCTGAAGTATCTTGTTTCAAAAAAAAATTTCTCTGAAATATCGTCACTTTGTGATTGGCTTTTGGAATTTGTGCATGACAGGTTGCGTGAACTTAAGCTGAGATACAGTGATGAAAAGGAGTTGAATTCCAGTCTTCTGATCAAAATAGATAAATCAAATGCGCAAAAAAATATCTTTGAGGAGGTAGCCCTCTTTCTTCGTTAATATCAAGGACGTCATATTATATATGCCGTCCTTTTGCGTTTAGCTTTTAACTATCGTTCAAAAGAGTAAAATGGTTAGTCAATTTCATTTTTGTGCCGACTCAATTCTATCAGGACCCTATTATACATGTGCATAAGAAGAACTTAGTACTGTGCAATGCTTTAGGCCATTTTTTTCCGTATATGTATATTGAGGAAGATTAGTCTTTTTGTCTTATCCGTAGAGGGGTCTTTCTTGGAAAATATGCAAATTTCTGTTTACTCATCTATGATTGGACTACTCATCGGTTTAACTAATCTTACAATTACCTTTCTAATTTCAGGTTATCTCTAAGTTCTCTGAAATAAGAGAAAGAACGGCAGGGGCTGCTGATCCTATATCCATCGAAGCAAAATGTTCAGCGCTTTTAGATGACCCTCCAGAATTGTGGATTTTTGACGCTGGTGGAAACCATGGCAGATACATTGTAATGATTTTTTTATTACTCATCTTTTTCAAATTCAATATGCTGGGTATCTTATTTTGGTACATGATGCTCCTGTTCTATTTAGCTGTCGTTTTTCTTTGATTTCTCACGAAATATTACATCCATTTTTCCTATTATGCAGTGCTATATTAGAATAGTTATTGATCAATTCTTTGGAAGTTTTGTCTCACAAATTCTTAATGTATGATTTGGGTTGTATTTACTGTTTTCCTTTTTATTTCACACAGGCTTCCTTAGAGGAGCAGATTGTGACGTTGAGAGAATCTATAGAAGGCATCCAAAGAAAAATGAGGATGGTGAGCGTTATCAGATAATGTCGTTGGTTCTTTCCCATTTTCACATCTCTGAGGCAGCGTTTCTCTCAGGGCATGGATGTTGAGCAATATTTACGCAAAAAGGTTCGCAGTCTGGAGAAAATTCATGTGAGTTATCCCGCAATGCATATAATAACTTATTAGATCCCAAAAACCCTGCTAGGGGTATTTCTGTCATCTGAGCCCAGTAGGGGCTTTTTGGTCTATGATCACCATGGCAGCTTTCTCCTTTAAAATACTGTTACACCTCCCTTAAGAAGGGCAGCCAATAATTGAGAAATGAAGTAGCATTGGTTCCTTTATCAATCTCCAGCCCTTGCGATCGCCTCTACCTTTCTGGACATTCACATGGCTTTCCCTCAAGAATAAGGCTCATGGACAGATGACAGATGACGGAACAGGTCGGACAGAGCAGGATGGAACGGCATTTCGGTCTCTCATCCATCAGAGTTTGATGTTCATTCTGCTTCCATCAGAGGGGCTGGACAAAACGGATGACAGAATGGGCAGAGGACGGTTGAAAATCTATAGTAAATCACCTTTGCCTGATGATAGGACAAAACGTAAGGTCAGAAGAGATGACTGATGATGTTAAGCAAGAGAAACTGATGACAGATCATGATCCTTCCACAAACCTTATTCTAGATTGATCCCGTCCCCTATCTCTCAATGAATCATCTCTATTCTCTCTCAGATTCCGATTTGAACATTCAGATCCCTATCAGAAATTTATTTTACAAAACCTGCATCATTTTCAGGTTCGAGCGGAGAACAAGTTCAGGCGTGATTTGTCAATGTTGCGGGAGTTTTTTCATCATCATCGATCTGCAATAGTGGCTATTCTGGAAGAAGAGAAGAGTGTGATGCTTACAACCTTTGATCAGGTCAAAGAAAATTTAAGCAGAGTCAATGTGATTGATCACCCCGAAGAAGGGAAGTTTGATTACTCTTTGGAAGGAACCGGTGATTTTCCCAGCAGTGAGAAGCTTTCTGCGGAGGTATATTTTAATTCTATTTTAATCCTTATCTGATGTTTTACTTAAATGTAAAATTGTAGTCATCTCCTTTCTCATTTATATGCATGATGGTGGGGTTCAGTCATTTGAAATTATATGTCTAATATGATCTCTAATTTAATCCTGAACCCCGCAAAATAATTTTCTTCCGATCTGAAGACTATCTATTCACAATTCAGGGGAAACCCGTTGACCAAAGAAGAAGTGACCTTCTGGTATCTTCAAAAAGAGAGGTGCTTATATTTTCCAAGAAATTATTGTGACTCATTTGTATATTGTACTTGACGCTTAAGCTTTTCGTTTACCCGTAGGAGCATCCTGCTGAAAGAGAACCTCTTTCTCCAGAGCTCCTCAATCAAGCAATGAAAGAGAAGGTCTCACTCTCTCTCTTTCTCTTTCACTCATTCTCTCTGCCTCTATCTGTCTATCTATCTCCTCTCTCCCCTCTCTCTATCTGTCTGCCTGCCTTTCTTCCTCTTTCCATCAATCTATTGCTCTATTTTGTCTCTCTACTCCCTCTTAGATATTTCTTCTTTCTTTCGCTCAATCTTTTTCTCTATACTCTCCTGTCTCTCTCTCTGCTTCTATCTCTGTCTATCACTTGCTTTCTTTTATCTCTCTCTCTCTCCGTCTATCTCTCGCTCTCTTTTATCACTCATTCTCTCTGCCTCTGTCTATATCTCTCTCTCCTCTCTCTCTACCTCTCTCTCCGTCTATCTCTGGCTCTCTTTTATCACTCGTTCTCTCTGCCTCTGTCTATATCTCTCTCTCCTCTCTCTCTACCTCTCTCTCCGTCTATCTCTCATGCTCTTTTATCACACATTCTCTCTGCCTCTGTCTCTATCTCTCTCTCTCCTCTCTCCCTACCTCTCTCTCTACGTCTATCTATCACTCTCTTTTGTCTCTCTCTCTCTCTATCTATCTATCACTCTCTTTTGTCTCTCTCTCTCTCTCTATCTATCTATCACTCTCTTTTTGTCTCTCTCTCTCTTGCCATCTATATATTACTCTCTTTTGTCTCTCTCTCTCTCTCTTGCCATCTATATATTACTCTCTTTTGTCTCTCTCTCTCTCTCTCCTGCCATCTATATATCACTCTCTTTTGTCTCTCTCTCTCTCTCTCTCCATCTATCAATCACTCTCTTTTGTCTCTCTCTCTCTCTCTCCATCTATCAATCACTCTCTTTTGTCTCTCTCTCTCTCTCTTGCCATCTATATATTACTCTCTTTTGTCTCTCTCTCTCTCTCCTGCCATCTATATATCACTCTCTTTTGTCTCTCTCTCTCTCTCTCCATCTATCAATCACTCTCTTTTGTCTCTCTCTCTCTCTCTTGCCATCTATATATTACTCTCTTTTGTCTCTCTCTCTCTCTCCTGCCATCTATATATCACTCTCTTCTGCCTCTCCCCCTCGCTCTCTCCACCTAGCAATCACTCCCTTTTGTCTCTCTCTCTCTCTCCATCTATCAATCACCCTCTTTTGTCTCTCTCTCTCTCAATCTATCACTCTCTCTCTTTTGTCTCTCTCTCTCTCTCCATCTATCAATCACTCTCTTTTGTCTCTCTCTCTTGCCATCTATATATCACTCTCTTTTGTCTCTCTCTCTCTCTTGCCATCTATATATCACTCTCTTTTGTCTCTCTCTCTCTCTCTCCATCTATCAATCACTCTCTTTTGTCTCTCTCTCTCTCTCAATCTATCAATCACTCTCTTTTGTCTCTCTCTCTCTCTCCATCTATCAATCACTCTCTTTTGTCTCTCTCTCTTGCCATCTATATATCACTCTCTTTTGTCTCTCTCTCTCTCTTGCCATCTATATATCACTCTCTTTTGTCTCTCTCTCTCTCTCCATCTATCAATCACTCTCTTTTGTCTCTCTCTCTCTCTCCATCTATCTGTCGCTCTCTTTTATCTCTCTCTCTCTCCTCTCTCTCTACCTCTCTCTTTCCGTCTATCTATCACTCTCTTTCATCTCTCTCTCCTTTCTCTACCTCTCTCTCTCCGTCTATCTATCACTCCCTTTTGTCTCTCTCTCTCTCCATCTATCTATCACTCTCTTTTGTCTCTCTCTCTCTCTTTTTGTCTCCTCTCTCTCCGTCCATCTATCACTCTATTTTATCTCTCTTTCTCCCTCCCCTCTCTCTACCTCTCTCTTCTCTCTCACTACCTCTCTCTCTCCGTCTATCTATCACTCTCTTATGTCTCTCTCTCTCACTCTCCATCTATCTATCTCTCTCTATTGTCTCTCTCTCCCTCCCTCTTTCTACCTCTCGCTCTCTCCTCTTTCTCTCCGTCTATCTATCACTCTACTTTATCTCTCTTTCTCCGTCCCCTCTCTCTACCTCTCTCTCTTTTCTCTCTCTACCTCTCTCTCCTCTCTCTCCGTCGATCTATCGCTCTCTTTTATGTCTCTTTCTCTCCTCTCTCCTCTCTCTTCTCTCTCTCCATCTATCTATCACTCTCTTTTATCTTTCTCTCTCCTCTCTCTCAACCTCTCTCTCTCTCCGTCTATCTATCATTCTCTTTTGTCTCTCTCTACCTTCCTCTCTCTACCGTCTATCTATCACTCTCTTTTATGTCTCTTTCTCTCCTCTCTCTCTCTCTACCTCTCTCTCTCTCTCTCCTCTCTCTTCTCTCTCTCCGTCTATCTATCACTCTCTTTTATCTTTCTCTCTCCTCTCTCTCTACCTCTCTCTTTCTCCGTCTATCTATCATTCTCTTTTGTCTCTCTCTCTCTACCTTCCTCTCTCTACCGTCTATCTATCACTCTCTTTTATGTCTCTTTCTCTCCTCTCTCTCTCTCTCTACCTCTGCCTCCTTTCTCTCTCCGTCTATCTATCACTCTCTTTTATCTTTCTTTCTCCTCTCTCTCTACCTTTGTCTCTCCGTCTATCTATCACTCTCTTTTATCTTTCTCTCTCCTCTCTCTCTACCTTTATCTCTCCGTCTATCTATCACTCTCTTTCATATCTCTCTCTCTCTCACCGTCTATCTATCCCTCTCTTTTGTCTCTCTCCCTTTCTCTCTGCCTCTCTCTACCTCTCTCTCCGTCTATCTATCATTCTCTTTTATATCTCTCTCCCTCTCTCTCTGCCCATATATCGCTCTCTTTTATTTATTTTTATACCTTTCTATCTCCCTCTCTCAATCATTCTTTTTTATCTCTCTCTCTTTCTGCCTATCTCTCGCTCTCTTTTATCTCTGTCTAACCCTCTCTCTTCGTCTTTGTATTGCTCTCCATGCCTACTTCTCGTGTTGTTTTATCTCTCTCCTTGTCACTTTCTTATCTCTCTCTCTTCTGTCTTTCACTCAATCTCTCTTTTTTTACTCTTCCTCTCTTTCTCTCTCTATCTTTACTCTCTCTCTCTGTCTTCATTCTTTCCCTCTCTTTCTCTCTCCTCTCTCCCTCTATCTCTCTCTCATTCTCTTTCACTCTTTCTCGAAAGATCAGGTAAAAAGCTATATTTCAAGTACGCTTCTCTCCAGGTCGAAGCACTGTTGCTTTTATCGCAAGAAGAAGAAAGGCATCTACTCGAGAGAGATCTAAATGCAGCTCTCGGAAAGAGGATAGAGGATCTTCAGAGGAGTTTGGCTCAAGTAACATGTAGTTTCTTGATGCGTTGATTATTTCAAATTTTTCGACTTCCAAATGAAGAGCTGAACATATATTCTTCTTATTTTATTTGTTTGTTTTTTTTTGCTTCACCACCCTGGCCAGGTGACAAATGAGAAAGTGCAGGCTCTCATCGATCTGGCCCATCTGAAGCAAGAATGCCAACTTCTTAAACAGTATGACTCATTTATGACCCAAACATATGCCTATTAAATGCCAAACTTTATCCTATTTCCATCATTTGGCATTAATTCAGGACTAGCAGCGCCAGTGGAAAGGACAAAAATACCCCTTCTATTACTGTCCAGGAGAAAGGTGAAACTCTGAAAGGCATGCTGAAGAAAACTTATCTCAGACGCTGGGTTGGTCGAGGCGATATCGCTGGAGAGAAGATCCACCTCTCTCCAGACTCTGCTAGGTCCCACTCTTACTATTTATTCTCCCTCTAAACTTCATCTGATCGATCAATCAAAAATTGAAAAGATAGATTAATCGTGGATGAAACGACCGAACAAGATCATCCTACCATTTACTTATAATTTACTATTTTATGCCATTTTTTGTTGAGATAGTTATTTTTTACTTAGGCTTCAGGCAGAGAATGCAGCTCTTCGGGAGAGCATGGCTGGCGTTGACCAACTCGCCTCTTCTGTCCGCAACCTTCGACTCTCTCTCCTGAAGGTCAATTTCGTCTAATCACTTTTATAAACATTTCTGTGTTTAGAGCCCATATTTAATTAATTTGCTATTTATTTTAGGTGTTAGGCGAAGCACGGTCTGGTGTTCCTGCAGAGACGTTAGCACTCTCTTTGGAGATGCTATTCCAGGAAGTTGACCGTGTCAGGTCAAGCCTACGGTGCAACCTCCCGGTAAGCTGGTCCGGGGGAGTAGATGACACTCAAGTTGAGTCCCTGATTAAAACATCCGGAAATGAAGATGTGGACTTGTCGGCAGCCGTTGGATCTGAAATGGTGGATCTCCTCGTCCTTGCCGTAGAGCTTGCGAGGGACTACGTCTTGGCTACTAGTTTCTACCAGACCAGTACTGCCTCATAAAACAGTGAAAGTTATCTCCTGCTTTGTAACTGGTAAATATTTTTTAATCATCCTTTTCAATATAAGTATTTAACTTCTGTTGGGAAACCATGCCAATAACGATTGAGTTGTGTATTTGTTATAGGTTTTTTTTCCAATTTCAGTTTGTTTGATTTGTTTCATCGCGTGGCCATCCATGTTAGAGTAATATTTGGATTTCAGCTTTCAATAACTGTGTTAATTTTGGTAAATAAAATTAACTCTCTTTCAATAACGAGTTTCTGTCTGTATCTGATTTGTTCTAATTTTGGTTCAGTTCAATTTAGTTGTCTTTAGTTCTGTTTATGTTAATTTTAGTAAATTAAAAAATAAATATGTGGGATTGTTGGATCTTTTAGATGGGGTTTGGCATGTTCTGGGTGGAACGTGATGGGATGGATGACAACTGATGACTAGATTGACTGTGACAGGTATGTTCCGTCCCTCGCTCGCTCTCTCTCTCTCTCTATCTTCCTCTCTCTCTCTCTCTCCATTCCTCTCTCTCTCTCTCTCTCTCCATTCCTCTCTCTTCCCTCTCCCTCCCTTCCTCCCTCCCTCCTCTCTCTCCCTCTCTCTCCCTCTCTCTCTCTCTCTCTCTCTCTCTCTCTCTCTCTCTCTCTCTCTCTCTCGCAAGTGTGTGCAGGCACACTCTATCTTCGTCTCTCTCTCTTTCACATGTGTGCGTGCTCACGCTCTCTCTTTCTCTTTCGCTCTCTTTCACACGCGTGTGCGTGCACACTCCTTCGTCTCCCTCTCTCTCTCTCTCTCTCTCTCTCTCTCTTTCGCATGTGTGCGCGCTCACGCTCTCGCTTTCTCTTTCACTCTCTTTCGCACACGTGCGGGTGCACACTCTCTCTTCGTCTCTCTCTCTCTCTCTCTCTCTCTCTCTCTCTCTCTTTCGCGTGTGTGCGCGCTCACGCTCTCTCTTTCTCTTTTGCTCTCTTTCGCATGTGTGCGCGTGCACACTCTCTCTTCCTCTCTCCCTCTCTCTCTCTCTCTCTCTCTCTCTCTTTCGCGTGCGTGCGTGCACATGCTCTCTCTCGCTCTCTCTCTCTCTCTTATGTGCTCTCTCTCCCTCTCTTGCTTACTCCCTTTCTCTCCCTCTTTCGCTTGCTCCCTCTCTTGCTCACACTCTCTCCCTCTCTCTCTCTCTTATGCGCTCTCTCTCCCTCTCTTGCTTAATCCCTTTCTCTCCCTCTTTTGCTGCCTCCGTCTCCCTCCCTCTCTTGCTCGCCCCCTCTCTCTCTCACACTCTCACTCTCACTCTCACACTAACTCTCACTCTCACTCTCACTCTCTGTGCCCTAGCCTTAGGAGAAGAATATTATAGAATGACAACTTGAATCCACTAGCGTACTCTATGTGAAGCACTTAAGTCCTGAATCCACTGAACTAGCATTTTCAATCCTTGAGTTTACAAGGGAGTTGTGCTTAAATACACAAGAATTGGAGCACTTCATGACAACAAGAAAGCTCAAAGTGAAGAAACAATATTATCAAGAATAATATATTTCACTGTCACAAAAGGCAAAGGCTCATCTAAAAATATCAGGAACATTGAAAAGATAACTTAAAAACATTTCGAAAAAGAATCAGAAAGAGAAGATTCTGTTTCTCTACAAGATTCTGACTAGGCAAATTTGGAAAAAGATGTAAATTCCGCTAAAGATTGTACAAATTTTGCACAAGTTTCAATTAATTCCCACCAATAACTGAACCAGGAAATTATCATATGACTTGATTAACCCCTTTGAAAAAACATTGGCACAAATGTAAATGAGATGCTCTGCCAAGTGAGATATGGCCCTTGTAATAAACATCTTGACTTACAGATAATTTCTTGTCAATGTGGGTATTTGATAGTCTCCATGATAGTTCTTTGCCCATTTATTTTTAGTTAGCTACCCAGCTTCTCGGGCAAAAATAATTTACTGCATTAATTTTGGTGGCACTGACATCGATGTAATTTAAAAAACCGAGGAGCATGAGTGATATATTCCGCTGATTGGCACTGTTGCCAAGACTATGTCTTTTTTCAGCTTACTCAAGTCCAACCCATTTGGACCTCTTAGAGGTTCCAAACAAGGAGCTCATATATCCCAAAAATGGATGGTTTCCCCTCCAAAAATGATCTCTCCAATTGGGGAACACATTAGATACTTAGCTAAGTCAGTAGGTTCCCATTGGCACTTGGCTTTGATGTCTAACTAGAAAAGTAAAAGCTTACAAACTTTTCTGGCTTGACTATCCTATATCTAGCTGAGCCAGAACCAAAAAAGACATAATTAAAAATATAAATTAATTAAGAGAGGGCATGAAACAAATCCAAATGTGGGAGAGATCAAGAAGATGCAGGGTAGTCTATCTACTTGGCTAGCCAAATATGAGCTTGTTCATAGATCCTTGGCTTTGATTATCAATGAATAGCGAATTTACATATAAAAACCGAAGATTGGGATTCCATTACTGTCATTTTAAGTGTATGGTTACAATAACTCATGCTCTTATTGTGCTTATGATATCCCGCCAGGTGGATTTTTAGCTTGTATATATCATCGTACAAATTACAGAATGGACTATGGAAAGGCATCTGTAAGGAGATGGATGGATGCCAGACTGAATCCCATTCCATCATCAGGCACCGGTGATTTACTCTAGGTTATCAACCGTATTCCGTCTAGCTTCTTACGGATGACGGAACGAATGGGTCGGATGTTTGGTATGTCATTCTGAAACGGCTGGTCAAAAGACGGTTGTGAACCTAGAGTAAATCTCAGCCGTTGAAATCCAGGTTACACTCAATGGACATGGGCGGCATCCTGAGCTAGGGGCGGGCTGCTAGCCTTTGGGGACAGACGACGGACTGAATCCCGTTCCATCATCAGGCGCCGGTGATTTACTCTAGGTTTACAACGGTCTTCCGTCCTAAGCAGCTGTTTCAAATGGGGCGGATGTTTCAGCATGTCGTTCCGAAGCGGCTGGTGGTAAGACGGTTGTAAACCCAGAGTAAATCATCGGCACCTGATGATGGAATGGGAAGGTTTGTATTGAACAAAAGGTTTGTTTAGTTTACGGTTTCCAGGTCATGATAGATGACAGGAAGGAGACGGAACGGGGAAAGTAATTGGGAAGAAAGCTTTTGTTTCTTACATCCCGTCCCATTCCATCATCAGGTGCCGGTGATTTACTCTAGATTTACAACCGTCTTCCGACCAGCTCCTTCAGGATGACGTGCCGAAACATCCACCCCATAAGAAGCCAGACGGAAGACAGTTGTAAACCTAGAGTAAATCACCAGCACCTCCTGATGACGAAATGGGATTCCGTCTGTCATCCGTCCCCAAAGGCTAGCAGCCCTCCCCTAGCTCCGAATGCTGTCCATTGAGTATGATCTCAATTTCAACGGCTGAGATTAGGGAACAGCACGTCTGGGATGTGACGCCCAGAAGTGATGGGACAGATGACGATCCGTGATGGACGGTGACGAGGATTCGGAAAAATTCATCACCTTCGCATCTCCGTCATGGTTTGCGGATTCCTGGTCATGTCCCCGTCACTGGACTGCGTCACCGTCACGTGTGACGGGAAAAAAACCATGCGGAGTAGAGAGAATTGGAGGGGACATATCTTGAATTATCTTTGGACGGCATCCTTTTGTGCACGCGAATTAATGCCGGGATTTTTCTGCAAAATGCCAAGAAATCGAGTTAGCTACAATGCGTAGCGAAATCTAGGTGTCGAAAAGCTTAAATCCAACAATATTTAAGTTTTTTTGGTCATTTTTAAAAATCCGTTACGGCCGTCATCCGTGATGGCCATCCCGTCACGTCACTCATCCGAGGCCCTCCATCACCATCATGCCCAGTTCGTCATCCGTCACCGTCACCGTCACAGTCACAGGTGACAGGCCCCTAATTTCGTCACAGTCACCGTCGCGTCACGGTACCGTCATCCGTCACGCCGTCACCGTGACGTGTGACGTGACGGATGACGGCTACCGTCACGTTGCCCTGAGATTTTGAGCGTTTGCTCCCCCTTTCTTCTTCGTTTATCCCTCTTCTTCCCCAATTCTGTTTCAGGCTTAGCGCGAGCTCCAGCAGAGATGGAGACGTCGCCATCGCCATCGCCGCCGAGCTTGGTAGAATTCCCCGACGACGTGCAGATCTGTATACTCTCCTTCCTCCGCTGTGCCGACGTAGCCTCCGTCGCCTGCACTTGTCGCAGATTTGCCGCGCTCTGCGGTGAAGAAAGGCTTTGGATCGCGGTTTGTGATCGCCGATGGGGCTCCAAGACTCAGATCCGACGCTGGATCCGCCATGGCGGTGATCTAAGCTTCAATTTTCGTGCTTTGTTCAAGATTTTGAGCCGCTGGGAGAGTCTGATCGGATTCTGGCGGAGGATTGGGCGTGGCGACGAGGGGACCCCCCCGCTGGTGTTCTTCGAGTGGGGGCCGTCGTTCATCACGGGATCTAGGGTTTCCCCCTCGGGCGACCCCGGGAGCTACGACGTGGTCAAGATTCCCTTCATCTGGATGAGCCTCTCGCCGCTCGGTGATCCAATCTGCTTGGTTCGTCTGTCTCTCAGGCTTGATTCTGCTGAATTTTTGGGGAATTTGGCCGATGGGTCTGGTTTTGCCGACTCGGATATGGTCCCAGTGACGGTCTGCTTCATGGGGGAGAACCATTTCGTGGTGGATGAGTGTCGAGGACAGCAATCTGGCCTTCGCATGAATGATGAATTTGGAAGTTGTGAAGATCTCGCTGGTTTGGAAGCTTCATCGCCTCCAGAGAAGGTGATGGCTGATATTTATCAGCATTTTGCCAACCGGGTCAGCCCCTGCCGAGATAAATCTTTCAGGAAGCAGAAGAAGAAGAGGGGGAAGGATCGTACAGGGAGGAGGACTTGGGAATCTGAACATTTTGTGAGGATTTCTGACTGCTACCCCACTTCTAGAAGACCTCTCCAAGGCCTCTGGAAGGTAATTTCCGCACATTCTCTTCTTCATGCATCAGTTTCTGATCCATGATTATCGTTTATATAGCATTATCTATCTATCTATCTATCTCTCTATTTGTAGGTGCAAGTATATATGACTCCATTTTTCTATATCTATTTCTAAATCTATCAACCTATTTAGCTTCTCATCTAATTATCTATCTGCCTTTCTCTATCCATTAGCCTATCTAAATAGATAAAGAAAGATAGAGGGATGAATAGAGGGATGATTATCGTTTATATATCATTCTCTATCTATCTCTCTATTTGTGGGTGCATGTATGTATGAATCCATTTTTCTATCTCTATTTCTAAATCTATCAACTTATCTAGCTTTTCGTATAATTTTCTATCTGCCTTTCTCTATCCATTAGCTTATCTATCCATCCATCCATCTGTCCATCGATCAATCATCTACCTTTTTCCCAGTCCCATATATATTTTGATCAATCAATCATTTACTTTTCTCTCTATGTCTATCTATCAACCAATCCCTCTATCCATCCCTCTTTCTTTCTTTATCTATTTATCTGTCTATCAGCCTATATATATTTCTTATCTATCTATCTATCTATCCGTTTATCTATCAAATCTGTGTACATAGTGAAGTACCGATCTCCTATCAACCTGTCTATCTATCTTTCTATCTTTAAATCACTCTTATCTATATTTTTCTATCTATGCATGTAACTAGTTATGTATCAATCAATCAATTACTCTATCAGACTTCTTATCTATCAATCTATCTAAGTCTATCTATCTTTCAACATAAACATCTAGCTATCTATCTATGTAGTGAAGTATTGATCTCGCATGAACCTATTGATCTATCTTCCAATCACTCTTATCTATATCTTTCTGTCTATGTATATAATTATGTATGTATCAATCGATCTATCTATATGTCCATCTGTCTATCTATCCATTTCTTTTAAAAAAAATCAACCTCTCTATCCATCTATCTAACAAACTAACCAAGTATCTCGCTAGCTAGCTGTTCATCTTTCAATCTGCATCATCAAGAGACCTTAAGTGAATCTGACTTCTTCGGGCAGGGAATCTGTGAGAGCATGAGTTTGGGCTTTTATCTGATCACCTATGACGAAGTGGGCGGAATAGCTTGCCGAAAAGTGGGTGATGCTTCTGAACCCATCTCTGGTTACTCACCTGTGCTGTGGACCTCAAACAGGTCATTTCTAGAGCGCCCTTTCTCCAAAGAGGAAGAAGATTTATACGTAAGTGGAAATCATACTCACCCTTTTTCTTCTTCTAGCGTTGATCCAGAAAGATCAGTCTCTCGTATCCTGTCCATAAAATATAGTTATGGGATAATATCATCTGCTAACATGAAGAATGAAGAGGGTAGGGTTTGGGAATATAGCACTGGGAAATTTGGGTTTGGGGTCCTCCGGAGTGGGCATATTGTTGATCTCCGGCACATTGCCATTGATGGCTGCCTTCTCGATTCTGTGAAGCTTCCTTGTACAAGTTTATGTTCTTGATAACTTGGCAGGTTCTTCATGTTCATAATCTGATTAATTTCTTTCGATTATTCATCTATGAAATGTACATTCTTTTCTTCCATTCATCAATCTGTGTATTAATCATTGTAAGATATACATGTGAACTTCCCGTGTAAAAGTGTATGTTCTTGTTTACTTGGACTCGTCACACACTTCATGTAATCGATATCAAGCAAATCAAGGGTAGATTCCAGTCGACTATGTAGACTACTTAAATCATAAATTGGTTCTTGTTAGCTGATGGATGACGACCCATCATTGGTTCCATCCCTTATAGTCATCAGACAGGGCGACGGCGGATCTGGATGATCTTGGACCTCGCCAAATCATCCCGATGACTGATGATGAAAGGATGTCTTCCGTGCTCGTCCGTCGCCCGTCCTGTCCACGGTGCGGGAGAACCAATGGTCTAGAACTCAATGGCTTCCTGACTGGGACAGAGGACAAACAATAATTTTATGCCTGACCGGATGACAGACCTACTCACTATTTTTATTTTCTCATATTTCACAATTTTAATTTATTAAATGACAATTGGATTGACCTATTGAAAAATTACTAGACATGCGTAGAACAATAATTTTTATTATAATTACCCTTTTCACCGCGGTGGTTTTGATTATGATGCCATTTGGGATGCAACCTGTTCAGGAATGTGTGACTAATAGGACAGACAATGAATGAACCATTGTTTATGACTGGATAGATGACTGACTGGCTTGTAAAATCTTTTAATATTGTAATTTTGTGATTTTCATTTATGAACTGGAAGTGGGATGGACTTATTGAAAATTTGAAATATTGTTAAGGGTTAGGAACTCCGTTCCGTCCCGTTAACAGTCACTTGTTCCGTTCTATCCGTTGTATATTACCGTTGTAATATCTTATTGGGTCCAACAGACCCAATGAGGCAAGATAAATATTGATGCAATACTCTGAAAGGGTTAACAGGATTTTTACCTCAAGAAAAGGAAGGTGCATTCTTCTTCTTTCTTCTTCTTCTCTCTTCTCCTCTCACCATCTCTCTCTGTTTGCTTACATCTGATCGTCTGCTGCCTAAGGAGAGCTTCTACTGCATCTCTCTTGCTTGCTCTTGCGTTGTCTGAGTAAAGGACATCTGCTGCACATCTACTGCACTTCTACCTACAGCCTATACATTTCCCTAAAAATATTATTAGAGCATCTTATAGTATTTGCCATCATATACTTTTCCCAGTATATGGTATCTGAGAAAGACAAGATGGTGTCATACGACAATGTTGGATATCGAGACAGATATTGGCACGGTTGTAGGTATTGGATATCAGGATGAATATAGATATCATGAAAATGGTGGCGGAAGCTGGTACCTGATCTCGGATCTCAGAAATTATAATTTGACTTAAAAATATCAGAAAGTACCAAAGAATTTATGCAAGTTGTCCCAAATATCTACAACATATAAACCATCATATATAATAGCTAGTCAAAAGGATGTTGAACAGTAATGATGGATTCTGGCACTGTTGGCCTATGTGCATGCCTCATGGCATCTACATGGAAAGGACAGAGGAGGGACCAGTTTTGCTTTTTGACTTGTGCGTGACGTGTAGATGTGTGGGTCCAGGCAGACAAATGGTAGTCTAGTCTTGGTCCTTGATGATCTAACCACATTTTTTGCATTTTTCATGTAAGTTGGTTGAGGAAAAAATGCATCAGTGATATAGAGAAATCCAAAAAATACAAGTAAATTCGCATAACATTTTCACAAGGTTATGGATCTTTGTCATCCACTTTATTTTATTAAGTGCGAAAAGCACTCAGACTTTCTTCCATTTTAAAGTTTTATTGGTCCCTTCTTAATGATTATAGGTCATAGAAAATGTATGTATTCTTAATAAAAATTTAACTTCTTTTAGTAAACTTGAAATAGTAAGTAGTTTCCTTTTGGAAAAATGAAATAGTAAGTAGTGAATGAATCTTCCTCCAATTTACCTTGCATATTGAGTAGATGATGTACTAACTGATAAAGTCAATGTGCTTAAAACATGGCCACATTTACTATTATTTTTAATTCAAATTCATTGAACTTCCGAATCATGTTTTATTGTAAGAACATGTAAAACTTTAGTGATAATTGTGTTTTATGTTTATGAAAACATGTTATAAAATTTGAAAAATAATCGAATTAAAGGAAGTGTTCTAATCGAGCTAGTCATCTTAAAAGTTTAGAAATGGAACTCCAAAAATTGTATAAAAATATTGAATCTATAGAAATAAAAAATAATTTTTAATGTTTTTTACTGAAAGTGCAAAACTTCCATCAAAAGTTGAAACTGCTGGAAATATATGTGGCCGACAAGCTATAGTGAATACAATTTATATAGTGAAGTCTATGAATACATGAGCTGACTAAGTAAATTATGATGAGATTATAATTCAGAGATCACTTGTCTTTAAGCACATGTTTTACATTATCCATATTCAGAGGATACTCAAGGACATTGAAGTATACACATAAATAACACTAACTAATTTCGCTCATATGATGAATATGGTTGATCTCATAGCCATTAGTGTGGAGATATTACAGATGGATAATGGGTTTTTTTTAGTAAAAAGAGTTTATTGAATTGATCCACATGAATCCTTAAATGGTGTCCTACCAAACCGTTAATTAGTTTGGTTCAGGTCACATTTATGTAAGTGCTCCTTTTACCTGAGAAGTCAAAGACATCTTGTGGATGGACGGTTGGACTTTGACTATGCCCTACGAGTTCTTATTTATGGAATTCTAAACCGTATAGGTTCTAGTGCAGAAAAATTTCACAAAGATTATTGAGTGATCAATGGGGGATCGTAAGTCCTTGGTATAAGAGAGGACAGCTCAAGGAAGACAATAAGATGAAGTTGGAGGACTGATTAGGGTTTGGCAATTCACGATACCCTAAGTTGGTCTAAGAGTATCAAGCAAACAAGGGATTATGCGTACATCGTAACCTATGACAGAAAACTATCAAGAGTGAGTTACTACAATCATTTTTATCTTCTAGATCATGAGGTGTAACTTAGCACCCCATATGATCGAGATTCAACTTATCGATTGGGCTAAAAATTTCTATTATTAATGCATCTATATGACGATATACACAAATAATTTGTAAGGCCAATAAGTTTATTGATCCATTGGAGTCATTAATTAGATTGATACATGGGCCTAGATGGTAAGACACAAATCATCTTTTGGAAATTGGAAGATATATTTAAATTTTAGGGCCTTTTAAGAATAGTTCACACTTAATTTACAAGGGGGAGGCTGTGAAGAAAATTCACTGATGTTAGATTGTTCAAGGCCTTACTTTTCTTCTCCATTTTTTATCTCTATTCCTGATGCAATTGGGACGTTGTAACGACAGCAATGGAGTGAGAACGAGGCTTGTCAAGCTGAAAGAATAAATTATACTTGTAAAGTATTACATGGATACGTCTGTAGGTTGCATACTTGAATAAGTTGTTTTAGGGCCCTGATTTATGGCATTTTTCTTACTTAGAATAGGGTAAATAAGGATCAAATCCACAATGATCAGGTAATGAGACACTAAATTGCAATTCAAATGTATTTTAAAATAATATTTTAAGGTAATTTTATATTTTTTTGGATTTTTTAGATGGTAAGAAGAATTATAAATGCATAATTTGATTGACCTAATTTCATGTTATCAGCAGCTCAACATTGTTTACTTGAGGAGCCGAGAAATCACATATTCAATTCTTGCGTAGAACAATAGGTTTTGAATGCTATTTTCATTGTGTATAAAGTCTTCAGTACATGAATCAATTTGTTTTATCCAAATCAAAGCCATAGAAATCAAATAGATATACATTTGAGTTTTTTTCACTTAATTGTAAAGATCATTATTTACATGTTCTAATTAAGTTCATTGAAATGATTATTTAAGATTTTTGTGTGATGTTTATAATGCAGTCCTTGGATACATAAATTTACTTAGCGAATTATGATAACATCATAACACAAGGATCACCAGTCTTCAAGCGAATATTCTAAATAATCCTATTTGTTAGATACTCGAGATGGATGCCAACTAATCCTAATATAATAGTGCTATTTGATCCTACTTGTTTGATGACTTTGCCAATATCTGCTCATCTGACCACGGAACATCACATTTTCTTTGAAGCAGCATCATGTTACTCGCAGGATTGCTGATCATGTGCCCATGAGTGTTAAGACACATTGGATAGACAACGGGTGTGCTTTAGAGAAAGAGTTCACTAAAGTAGTATGTATGAATCCTTTAATGGTATTGTACCTAAGCATCTATGCGATTGATTCATGTCATGCTTGCATAAGTCTTAAATCGAACTTAGTAAAAAATATACAAAGGTGATTAAGTGGCCACGACAGGTTCTGATGGATATTATATGGTCATCAAGCCAATCACAACACCATGTTTATTTAAGTTCATTGAATAAAATATTTAGGTTCATTATTATTCCAGTGTAATATTTATAATAAAGTCCAAGAATATGTGCAATGACAAAGTGAATTATGATGAGATCATAATACAATGATCACTAGTCTTTAAACATGTATTCCAAATATTCCTATTCGACGAATAGTCGAGACGGACATCGAACTATCAAGATAGAATAGCACTAGCTGATCCTACTTATACGATAATTATAGTTGATCCTGTGGCTATTAGTGTGGTGACACTAAGGATAGATAGTGGGTGCTGTTTGGAGAAAGAGTTCACTGAATTAATCCGTACGAATCCCTGAATGGTATCCACTGACCTGAGACACCAAGGACATCTCGTGAATGGACGACTACATTTTGACTACGACTTACGAGCCTCTAATCATGGGATTCAAACAAGTCATAGCTCGGATGTAGTAAGAAGCGCACAGAGATGATTGAGTGGTCAAGACGGGATCATCCGCACTCGGTATAAGAGGAGATTGACTCAAGGAAGACTATGTAGAAAAATCCTTGGCCAAGGTGGTGAGGATATTAGAGAAGGTGTTCTCCAATGATCCACATTACACATCAGTACTAACCAAATGACAGATTAGGGTTTGACGATAAACCATACCCTAAGTCGTTTGAGAGTCTCGCGTGGATGATGGATTATACATATATGGTAAACGATGATGATAAAGGTTCCATGAGAGAGTTCAACACCACTCGGTATCTTCTAGAGCATGAGGTATAGCTTGGCACCCCACGAGCTGGAAACTTAACCTATCGATTGGGTTAAATTGATCCTTATTTAATTAATCTATATGTTGATATATTTAATTAATAAGGTTGATCAATACTTGTTATTGGGCCACTGAAGTTATTTAAGTACAAAGGTACATGGGCCTAAAGGGTCACACGTATAAGGTTATAAGGGCATTGGTGGATATATTTTACTTTTAGGGTTTTTGAGAAAAAAAACTTTACGTAAAATATAAAGAGGGAAAGGGCTCTCATTTCAAGCACCCAGGTCAGCCATATTTGAGAACCCCTCCCTTTCTCCACTGTCTTCTCCAGTCATCCCAGGAGAGTGTCTTCATGGTGAGAATATCTTATAGATTTTCAAGAGGAGTTCAAGAAGAAGACGTGGAGATCCAAGTGCCAAGTGATCGCGTGGATACTTCTAGAGGCCTAACGCATGAACGGCTTCAGAACGATCTCAGGGCAGCAAAGTCAAGGGAGGAATGAGTTCCCCAAAAGATACATTCAATGTTTGATCTTAAAGATCAATTATGAATCAATTAACACGCTTCCACATCTATGGAATTGTATTTTCCATGGACAAACCAAAGTAAAGAACCCAACAGGTTTATCAGTGCTTGGTAGAAGAGGATATTGACTCGAGGAAGAAGATGCATCAAATCCCTTGATAGAGTAGTAGGGATGTTATAGAAGGCGTTCTCCACTAGTCTTTGTTGCACTTCTGTATTAATCAAATGATATATTAGGAGCATGGGGTGTAAATTGGTACCCCACGACCTGGAAACTAAACCTATCGGTTGGGTTTAATCAATAATTAACTAGTTAATCTATATGTTGGTATAGTTAATTAGTACATCTGGTCAAAAAATATTTCTTGGCCTTTTAACATTATTAACTAGATTGATATATGGTCCTAAAGGGTCACACACATAATATTGAAGGAGTTGGAAGAGATACATTATTAGTAAGATATACTTTATAAGTACAAATGAAGTTATAGCTATTTTAGGTGCCCATGCCAGCCATATTTTCATCCCCCTTCCTTGTTTGTTTGTTTTCTCTACACATTCCAAAAGTGCTTGATGGTGAGGAGACGAACAAGGTCTTCAAGAAGATTGGGAGAAGATGGAGGGGATAAATCCTCAAATTGTGTGGATAATTCAAGAGGCCAAATAAGTGAATCGCTTGAAAAACTATCCCAGAAAGAAATTCAAGGGTAGAAAAAGTTCCCCATAAGTTACATAAAGTATAATTTGTTTTAGAAATCAGTTTTGAATTGTTCTTTAGCTTCTGCTGCACATTAGAAATTTGTTTTCATCGACCCAACCATAGCCCCATAACCCCACATTTTTTATGGAAATAGTTCCATCAGTCGAGAATGTAGGATATTCTATAACAAAGCCCCAAGTCATGATATATTTTAACATCACTATGAGATAATAAGATCATTGAGCAAGGGTGATTGGCTTTTGTCTAAGTGGAATATTGTTGGTTCTTATGTGGTGTTTAACCCAATCCTACTTTGATGTCTTATTAAAGCTCACTTAAATAAATATTTATTCATTTTTATTATTATGTGATGATTATAATGAAGTCCTTGAATATCTGCAATGATCAAGTTCATTTTAGGGAGATCATGTGTCTTTAAACATGAGTTATAAATATTCATATTCAAACGATACTCAAGATGGCCCTTAAAATATTCAGATCAAATATCACCATCTTATCTGAATTTCTATGATTAGTTTGTTTGATTTTAGGGAAAACGTTCAATTAAATCAATTTGACAATAAATCAAGTTGACTCATGTCACTATCATATAATTGGTCCAAAGATATAAGATACCAAATACATCTAATGGATGAAATGATATGTATTAAATATGACTTAAACGTCTATGATCATGTAATGAATATGAGTCTTAGCTCAGAAATATAAAGTGCAATAAGATAATTAGAAGGTCAAGATGGAATGAAGAGGAAGTTTGATATTAAGTGCATTGAGATGGTAAAGATCATGTGTAAGCATCTAGACGTCAGACTCATGAATGGCTCAAACGAACTCACCCTAGGAATCATGCTATACTGAAACTTTTTCAACAAAAGGTGATGTGATCATCCATTCTTTTAGCTTTAAATATGTTTCAATCTATACACTTTTCTAAGTGAAAAACATTTTGGATCATCATTCAAGCCTAAATAATCCAACACTCTATTATTTCTACATCCCTATTCTTTCACATAAAATATACTAATACTCTATCATTTTCCACATCTAACTATCAAATTTATCTCCATCTGTGATCTTATAAATATTTATTTTCATCTCATAATTACCATTATAAAAGTAATTAATTCCCTAGCTATCATTCCCTATGGAGACAACCTTGCTCTCATTGTCTAATCATATTTGGAACACTCGAGGTTTTTTATAAAATTCATTGATTAACTCAATTTTCAATGAAAAATTTTTATAACATACTGAGAGTACATAATGATATGCATTGGAGTTGTGTACACGATGCAGCTCCTGCCATTATATTCAATGACGGCAATGAAAATGCCTCCTTTCCTACACACACCAATGATTTTGGGGGACATAAATCTACTTCTGACTTCTAAGGCCTACTTAGTGACCTGGCGAGGTATTACTATGGTATGTAGGGTTTGACAGTTCCAGTCTGGCTCCAGTTTCAAGTAAGACCAAAACCTTATAATGCTTGGTCTGGTTCTTGTTTGGTTTTCTTCGGTTGAAAAAACAAAAAAGAAGAATAAAAGAAAAATAGAACAATTTTAAAATATTAAGAAATGAATATGAAAATAATGTGAAGAGAAGAATAATAAAAGAAGACAAAAACAAAAGGAGAAAATAATAAAATAAGAAGAAAGGAAGATGAACAGAATAAGAAGAAAATAAAAGCACAATGAAGAATAAGATAATAAGAAAGGAACATGAAAAAAAGACCAAGATAACAAGAAAATAAAAAGAGACAAATAAGAAAGGAAGATGAAAAGACTAATAAAATGAGAAGAAGAGAAGAAAAAGGAAGATGAAAAAAATTACAGAAGAGAAGAAGAACACAATAATAAAATAAGAAGAGGAGACAAATAAAATGAAGAAAAAATAAGGAAAGAATATGAGAAGAAAAGAAGAAGAAGAAGAAAAGAAGAGGATAAAAAAAAATGAAGAAGAAAAGAAGAGGATAAAACAAAAAATGAAGAAGAAAAGAAGAGGATAAAAGGAAAAATGAAGAACAAAAGAAGAGGAAAACAAAAAAAGAAGAATAAGAAAGACAGGGAGAGCGCGCCAGGGGGGGGGTGTGACCAAACTTTGATCCCAGTCTGGTTTGATCCTTGAGCTGGATCCTTGACTGACCGGCCAGTTCCTTGAAATGACAGATCGCCAGTCCAAATATGGTCGGTCCAACCAGTCCCATGTCAAAAATAGCAAACCCTAATTGTATGCCTTTTTTAAGGTGGACATGGACAAGGGGGGTTATACATAAATTGGGATAGTTATGCTCATCCCATGCATAAAAACTTTTAAAAACACTAAATCTTAACATATATAAAACTTCCAAGGGTGGGTTGCAAGCCAAGACTGGATCTGGGTACAAGCATGGCCCTATGGTCGATCGTACACAGCATCGTGTTTTTTGCAAAATAAAAATGACAAAGATTATCCTTCAAATTTGAGTTCATCAATATAGATATCGAGTTGGATGCCGGATATCAATTTCTACAATACCATTAACACATATCCATCTGATGTATATCATTTTTTTCAACGTCCTTGAACCAACATCTCTCCGGATATTTGAGTTTGTCATCGGTACACAAGAAGGGCAAACACTACTAGCGTCAACTTAAACTTATAATTATTTTTCCACATGGGGCTCTGTCATCAGCACAGACATTACCAACTTCAATCTAAAATAAATTTTCCATGGGGGTTTCTATCATCGGCCCATGGGAAGTGCAAACGCTACAAACCAAAATTTAAAACTATGATTATTTTTCCACGGGGTTTCCATCATGGGCGTCGAAGAAGGGCAAACACTACTAACATTAATTTAAAATACAATTTTTTTCTGTGGGCTGTTGAGTACGTGTTCTAATTTAATAGTCAAATGTGGCTATTAGTGTTCCCCAGTCAACTTGGCCAAGCGCTCTGGTATTAATAACAAGGAATGGTTCCTTGTTTTCACACGCTTTCTCCTGACCAGGTCTCTCTTCTTTGTGGGGAGACAATAGTAGTAGAGATAGAGATCGAAACAGATAGAAACAGAAGTCACAAAGAATATAAGCTAGAGATAGAGAGAGAAAAGAAAGCTACAGAGAAAGAAAGAGAGCGAGAGAGAGAGAGAGAGAGAATAAATAGATAGATAGACAGAGAGATGAACCGAAGCGACGTATATGAAGAAAAGACAAGAGTGAAAACGAGGCGAAATATAAACAGAAGCGAAACAAAAGACAGAAAATTATGCCGAATAGAGAGAGAGAGAGAGGCAGAAAAAGGAGATACAGACAGAGAGACGACACAGAGAGATAGATAGTGAGATAGAGACACGGAGAGAAAGAGGGAGAAAGAGAGATAGATAAAGAGATAGAGAGATAGAGAGATAGGGGGCGAAAAGACTAAGAGAGCGATGGAGAGATAGAGGGAGAAAGAGAGATATAGAGAGATGGAGGGATAGAGGGAGAAATAGAGATCTAGAGAGATTGATAGATAGAGAGAGGGAGATAGAGAGATGGAGCGACAGAGGGAGAAAGATAGATATAGAGAGATTGATAGAGAGAGAGATGGAGAGATAGAGGGAGAAAAAGAGAAAAGAGAGATAGAGAAAGAGAGGGAGATAGAGTGATAGAGAGATGGAGCGATAGAGGGAGGAAGAGAGAAAAGAGAGAGAGGTAGAGAGATGGAGCGATAGAGGGAGAAAGAGGGAAAAGAGAGAGAGAGAAAGAGAGCGATATAGAGAGATGGAGCGATAGAGGGAGAAAGAGAGATATAGAGAGATAGAGAAAGAGAGAGATATAGAGAGATGGAGCGATAGAGGGAGAAAGAGAGATATAGAGATATAGAGAAAGAGAGGGAGAAAGAGAGATGGAGCGATAGAGGGAGAAAGAGAGATAGAGAAAAAGAGGGAGAAAGAGAGATGGAGCGATAGAGGGGGAAAGAGAAAAGAGAGAGAGAGAAAGAGAGGGAGATAGAGAGATGGAGCGATAAAGGGAAAAAGAGAGATAGAGAAAGAGAGGGAGATAGAGGGATAGCAATCCACAGAGAGAGAAAGAGAAGGAGAGAGAAAGGGAGATAGAGATAGAGAGAGAGAAATAGAGAAGAAGAGAGAAAGAGAGAGAGAAAGTGAAAGAGAGAGAGATATATAGAGAAATGGAGATAGAGATAGAGAGAGAGAGAGAAAGGGAGATAGAGATAGAGAGAGAGAGAGAGAAAGGGAGATAGAGTTAGAGAGAGGACCCTTTTAAAAAGTCGTGAGCGTGGCCACGACGATCAGCAAAACACCAAATCCACCATGGCGAGGTTCTGCGGGGTGGGCAGCTTCCCCCGGCAAGAAGAAGAAGAAGAACAACCCGACGTCGACTCTCCCACCCCGCGCCCCCACAACCCACCACGCCGCCGCCGCCGCCCCCGCCGCGGCAATCCCTACGCCGCCAGAGGCCTCGACAAGTTCGCCGCCGCCGTCGCCATGAAGAACCAAATCCTCACCGTCCCCGCCGACCCATCAATCTCCGCCGTCCGATTCACCGCCACCGACGATTCTCCCAAGTGGGTCGCCGTCGTCCCCCGTCGCCACTGCCGATTCCCCCCTCGGCTGTGGGGGGGTAATTGGGCGGCGGCGATGGCGGTGGTGGCGGTGATATTGGTGTGCTTGGCGGCGTGGGGGCGGGTGGGAGCGATCTGCTGCACGGCGGGGTGGTGGTACTTAGCGCCGATCGTTGGGGAACGGGCCGGCCTTTCGAAGACCACGACGAGCTACGCTCGAGCCGGCCGCCGTGATGGGTCGGCCAAGTAGACTTCACGTCTTTCGGTTTGTACAGAGCAAGTTGATTCTCCCCCTCCCCCCCCCCTTCTGCCGCGTGAAAATTTCCGCCATATCTCAGAGCTCTCTCTCTCTCTCTCCCCCCCCTCTCTGTCTCTCTTTCTCCCTCTTTCTTCTCTCTCTTTCTCTCTCCCTCTCTCTCTCTCTCTCCCTTCTCCCTGTCGTTCTTTCTTTCTCCATCTCTCTCTCCCTTCTCTGTCTTTCTCCCTCTCTCTCTCTCCCTTCTCTGTCTTTCTCTCTCCCTCACTTCTCTCTGTCTTTCTCTCCTCTCTCTCTTTCCTTTCTCTCTGTCTTTCTGTCTTTCTTCCTCTCTCTCTCTTCTCTCTGTCTTTCTCTCCTCTCTCTCTCTCTCTCCCTTCTCTCTGTTTTTCTGTCTTTCTCCCTCTCTCTCTCTCTTCTCTCTGTTTTTTTCTCCTCTCTCTCCCTTTTCTCTGTCTTTCTGCCTTTCTCCCTCTCTCTCTCTCTTCTCTCTGTCTTTCTCTCCTCTCTCTCCCTTCTCTCTGTCTTTCTCTCTTCCTCCCTCTCTCTCTCTCTCTCTCTCTCCTCTCTGTCTCTCTCTCCTCTCTCTCCCCTCTCTCTCTCTCTCTCTCCCCCCCCCTCTCTCTCTCTCTCTCTCTCTCCCTCTCTCTCTCTCTCCTCTCTGTCTTTCTCTCCTCTCTCTCCCTTCTCTCTCTCTCTCTCTCCTCTCTGTCTTTCTCTCCTCTCTCTCCCTTCTCTCTGTCTTTCTCTCTTCCTCCCTCTCTCTCTCTCTCTCTCCTCTCTGTCTTTCTCTCTTACTCCCTTTCTCTCTCTCACTTCTCTCTCTCTCTCTCCTCTCTGTCTTTCTCTCTTTCTCCCTCCTCTCTCTCTCTCTCCTCTCTGTCTTTCTCTCTTTCTCCCTCCTCTCTCTCTCCCTTCTCTCTGTCTTTCTCTCTTTCTCCCTCCTCTCTCTCTCCCTTCTCTCTGTCTTTCTCTCTTTCTCCCTCCTCTCTCTCTCCCTTCTCCCCTTTCTCCCTATCTTTCTCTCTCTCTCTCTCTCTCTCTCTCTCTCTCTCTTCTCTGTCTTTCTCTCTCTTCTCTCTGTCTTTCTCTCTTTCTCCCTTTCTCTCTCTCTCTCTCTCTCCCTTCTCTCTCCCTCCCTTCTCTGTCTTTCTCTCTTTCTCCCTCCTCTCTCTCTCCCTTCTCTCTGTCTTTCTCTCTTTCTCCCTCCTCTCTCTCTCCCTTCTCTGTCTTTCTCTCTTTCTCCCTCTCTCTCTCCCTCCCTTCTCTGTCTTTCTCTCTCCCTCTCTCTCTTCTCTGTCTTTCTCCTTCTCTCTCTCCCTTTTCTCTGTCTTTCTCTCTTTCTACCTCTCTCTGTCTCTCTTCTCTGTCTTTCTCCCTCTCTCTCTCTCTCTATTTTTCTTTTCTCTCTCTCTCTCCCTTCTCTCTCTGTCTTTCTCTTTCTATCTTTCTCTCTTTCTCCCTCTCTCCCTTCTCTCTCTTTATGTCTTTCTCTCTTTCTCTCATTCTCTCCCTCAATCTCTTTTCCTTCCTCCCTTCATATCTCTTTCTCTCTCCATCCCTCCATTTCTCTCACTCCCTCTCCATCTCTCTCCCCCTCTCCTTGCCTCGCTTTCTCCCTCCATTTATTTCTGTTACGTCCTTATGTAAAGAATTATTCTAGCTCAAGGACAGAAGGAAGATGAGAAGAGATGATGAACTCAGTTGCACATGAATCAATAGTAATCCTTTTTTTGTATTCCACATGAACAATCAACATTGTTCGTTTGGCTAAATAGTAAAGTATATAGTCATAATGTTGTTAAGTTTTCTAATTTAATATAATCACTATAACTGAGTATAAAAGATTTATTAAGATTTAATCCTAACTGCAAAAATGTTTTCATATCTGATGGAAATATGTGTCCGGCAAGCCAATCACACATTCAATGTCTCGTGCCATGTTCATTAATAGAATACATTTATTTTCGTGCATGTGTGATGCTTAAAATTAAGTCCATGAATACTTAGTGAATTATGCTGAGATCGTAATACAGAGATCACTAGTCTTTAAGCATGTGTTCCAAATATTCCTATTTGAAGGATCCTCGGGAAGGACATTGAAGTATCCCGATAAATAAAACTATCTAGCCTCACTCAAATGTGGACATTCCCCGAGCCATTAGCGTGGAGACACTAAATAAGGGTGCTCTTTAGTGGACAGCGTTTATTAAATTGATCCGTATGAATCTCTAAATGGTATTATACCAAACTATCAATTAGGTTGATTCCCGTCATGATTGTGTAAATGGTCCTTAGACCTGAGACATCTAAGACGTCTAGTGGACATACAGTTGTACTTTGACTATGACATTTGAATCTCTAATTATAGGATAGGATCATCCATCCTCGATATAAGAGGTGACAACTCATGGAAGATGATGCGATGAAGTGCTTGGCCAAGGCAATGAAATATCAGAGAAGAGTTTTCCGATGATTTCTGACCACATCAATACTAAGTCAGATGAACGATTAGGGTTTAACAACACACCATATACTAAGTCATCCTGGGAGCGACTAGTGGATGAGGGACTATATCTACACGATAGTCAATGATGAGCATGTTCCATGAGTGAGGCAATACTAATTCCTTTGTACCTTCTAGAGCACGAGTTATAGTTTGGCACCCCACGGGTCGGAGACTCAACATATCAATTAGATTAAATCGATCCGACATTAATTAATCTATATGATAATATAATTAATTAATTTGGAAGACCAATAAAAGGTTATTGGGCCGCTAGACACGTCAACTAGACAGATGCATGGACTTAGAGGGTCACACGCAAATACTCTTTTGGAGGTCGGAATATATACTTAAGTTTAGGGGGGGGTTATAAAAAACACCCACTTAGTATAAATAGGCGAACGCCCTGAAAAAAATTCACCCATGCTAGAAATTGTTAAAGGGCCTTACCGTTATTCCCCCTTCTCCTCATACCTCCTCCCGATTCCCGATGCGATCGGGCTGGCGTGATGATGATGACAGAGCATGAACGGAGCTCATCAAGGCGAAGGAGGAGATCCAAAGTATTGAGGATTGTGTGAATACTTCTAGAGGCTGCAGATATGAGTAACTCTACACAACTGATTCTGGGATCAAGGAATCACCTCGACAGAGATGCAATCTGTGTAGAGGCGGCTTGTTTCATGTTTTCTTTATGCCATTATGATTTTGTTGAACTCTTCAGATACCAATCATTGTACATTTTTCATCCATATCGAGGCCCTATAACCTAATAGTGATTGGTGGGTGAATTCATCCTCTAAAATGCACAGTGCACAAATAAGGCAATGTCCGGTCGAGTAAGTATAAGATATTGTAAAGCCCCAACAACTGGTGATATAAAGTGTCATTAATAGGAATGGAAGGATGAGTAGAAGAGCTAGATATGGTGCATGGGGTGGACAATAGTTTACAATGTTCCATTTGTGAGCAATGTAGAATGGAAGCAATACATTTTGACTCAGACAAAAGGTACACTTTTCATGTTTTACAATTTGGATGCCGAGAAAGTAATCCGCAGGACCCAAATATTTTAAGAAAAATTTCAGAGTGAAGATGTTGAACAAGATGTGCAATTTGGTGAGATTAGTTTTGGATGAAATTTGATGCAGTTGAAAAAGGAAATGAACTTTCATAAAAGACAACATGCCGAGAGATTAAAAAAATTTACCTGTGTGTAGGGAGAGACATTTGTAACCAATGTGCATAGAACTTTAGCCCAAGTAGACACACTTTTCTGGTTGTGTATCAAGTTTTTTCTGAGAGTATGGTCATAAATATGGATAGCAAAGGCAGCCAAAGGTTCTTATGAAGAAGTAATCAGGTTGTGCTTTGAAGAGAGCTTCATAGAGGTTGTAATACAATTTGAAATTAAAGCCACAGTAACTACATCTTCATCCTAAAACCTTTTGGGCATGCTGATGTATGGATCAGAGAAAGAGCGGTTTCATTTAAATGTATGTGTTTTCTTTCTGATGTGAAAGTTTGTGGACATGATATTCTGTGGACAACTCATTTGTCTTAAGATAGTTGCGGAGGCTTGGTGCTCTCCGCCCCAATCAGATTATTAATACTTGATTTTTTACACAACTTTGAAAAACTTAGAACATACGGAGCAAGTCACATTTCTTTTTAAGAGGGAAAATTCATGTGAGCTAGCTCAAATCTTCTACAAAAACAACACAATAAGTAAAACCAGAGTGTGAAAGAACAGGAGATGGACCCCATAGATCTGAATGAATGATCTCTTAACATTTGTAAGAGATATGATGCATTGAAAAGAAGGGAAGTTTATGAGATTTTGAAGTGCTGCAAGAATCACACATGATATGTTGACTGAGATGAATGGTAGGTAAGCCAATTCTTTTAACTATTTTTACAATGTGCAAAATTGAGGATGTCCAAGCCAGACTTCAGCTGATGCCTTCTCTCTCACGAATGTGGATTTTCTGGAAAGTTGTGGCTGCAGATAGTAAAGGTCATCCTTAATTTTTCCACGAAAAAGGATCTGATTTGTTGGTTTGTCGTTCAGAAGGCAATACTATTATGAAATTCAAGATAAACATTACTATAAGTTGTAAGGTTATGAATAGATAGTAAATCTTTGGTGATTTTAGGCACATGTAAAACATCATGCAAGTAAAGAGTTTTATTTTATATTGCAAATTTTTAGGAGCCTATAGATAAGATTTTCAAACATGTACCACTGCTGATCTGCATAGGATCACTTCTGTGATACTTCTGATGTTGAGCAATAGTATTTTGGTCTGAGGTGATATGATGAGTTGATCCACTGTTGAGATACCGAGCAGTAGATGCCTAGGAAGATGGCGAGTTTCTGTTGTTTTGATTCCGACTATAAAAAAATTTCTGCAGCTCAAGACATTCTCTTGCCCTATGTTCAAATTGTGAGCACAATTAGCACTTTTGTTGAAGCCTTTCGTTCCTTCATCTTCCTCGTCCTTGATTGTGGTAGATGTCTCCGTTTGGGTGATAATATTTCCACCAAACGTAATAATATTTCCTGTGGAAATACTTTGATGATTGATCTTGATGTTGCGCATGTATTGCTGGTGCTTGAACATTATTTGATGGAATGTCTTCGTCTTCTTGAGTGAACATAAGGAATGTGTCATGAACTTTGAGATTGGTCGCAATTTCACTGAATGTTAGATGGCCAATCTTGGGATTGATAATAACTACGAATTGTGTGTATGCAGAGTTGAGCCTCTGCAATAATGTAAATGCTAGAGATGACTCATTTTCTGGTTTTCCAACCAATTCTAAGGACTCAAAAACGGACCTGAAGTGTGATATATATTGTCAATGCTCATTGATCCTTTCTTCATACTGTGATACTATTGTTGTGGCTCCATCGCGCGGATTTGGTACCATCCAGCGAACACATTCTCTAGCTTCCCCCAAGCTTCATGTATTGATTTTTTTACTGATATGCGGAATAATGGATTCGGAAATAGTCTGATGGAGAAATCCCAAAACTTGTTGATCTATCTCCACCATTTCTTTAACTTGGGTTTTTCAATTGTGTTTTCCTGATCAACTGAAATGGAGATTGGAGTAGGAAAATATTCTATAAACTTCATTATATCATACCCATTAAGAAGAGGTAGCATTTTGCTCTTCCATGTTTAGTAATTCTCGTAACTGAGCTTCTGTTAGGTCACTGCTCCAGTTGGAATTACCACTGGGACCTGTCCCATAGTTGCCATTCATACCACATTGGTGAGTATAGAAGGCATTGCAATGGAAGAATTTGCTTCAGTCAACTTGACTATCATGAAGCTCGCCATGGCTCTGATACCATGTCAAGAACCGTTCTAGCTTGAGAACAAGACGGAAGATGAGAAGAGAGGATGAAGACAGAGGAACATGAATCAATAGTAATATTTTTTTTTGTATTCCACATGAACATTGAACATTGTATTGGTCCAGCTATATAGTACAGTATGTATCCGTTATATTAAGGTTTCTAGTCTTATTATAACTGATAATTGAATAGAACAGCTATATTAATATTTAATTCTAATCGCATGTTAATATTTATACGTCATGTGTATATTGAATCCTAGCCATCTAAATTCTCATAACGTGTATAGGGCACGTGTTCAATTGATACGGGTTAGTCATTATCAAAAGTCTTATGGGCCCATGTGACAGCTGACTTGTATGCTGAGTTGGCTGATTCCTTCACACAGTCCCTCCATCTCTCTCTCTCCATCCTTCCATTTCCCTCTCTCTCCCTTTCTTTTTGCCTCGTTCTCTCTCTTCATTTCTTCATTCATCTTTCACCCACTTCACCTCTCTCTGTCCTTGCACTCATCTCTCTCTCCTCTCATCACACTTCCATTTCCTCCATTTCTTTCTACTTATACGCCTTATATATATATATTTCTATCTCTCTTCATCCTCTCTCTCTATCTCGCTCTCTCTCCTCTGTGAGACTGGGAGGCAGATAGAAAGAGAGATCAAGATGGATGAACCAGTACCAAAAAAATTAAACGGATTGACTAACAGAGCTTTGGGGAAGAATTGAGTGTAGTAGAAATCTGCAAAGCGCTAGCCTGTTCACAGAGAGAGAGAGTGAGAGAGAGAGAGAGAGAGAGACCCGTAGCAAAGAGTTGTGTAGGAGTAGGAGAGAGAGAGAGAACTAGATAGAGATGGCGAGAGCGTGAGAGAGAGCTACATAGAGATGGATAGAGAGAGAGAGAGAGCTACATAGAGATAGTGAGAGAGAGAGACCTAGATAGATGTAGAAAGATAGAGAGAGAGAGACCTAGATAGACGTTGAGAGAGAAAGATAGAGAGAGACCTAGATAGATGTAGAGATAGTGAGAGAGAGAGACCTAGATAGATGTAGAAAGATAGAGAGAGAGAGAGAGACCTAGATAGACGTTGAGAGAGAAAGATAGAGAGAGACCTAGATAGATGTAGAGAGAGTTAGATAGAAAGAGACCTAGATAGACACAGAGAGAGTTAGATAGAGAGAGCTAGATATAGAGTGAGAGACCTAGATAGATTCAGAGAGAGCTAGATAGAGAGAGAGAGAGAGACCAAGATAGATATAGAGAGAACTAGAGATAGAGAGAGATAGACCTGGGTAGATATTGAGAAAGCTAGAGAGAGAGGGAGGAGAATCGAGAATTCAGACCCCTAGAAGGAGAGAATTGGCCACGAGAGAGAAGAAGAGAGACATAATGAGCGAGAAATGGTACGCCGAGAAAGAGAGAGAGCTGAAGAGAGAATTTAGAGAGAGAGAGAGCAGAAGAGAGAGGATAAAGAGAGAGAGAGAGGGGATAGGATTTTGGCTTACGTATGGCGGTTCGAGATCCAGCATAGCGTCGTGTTATACACGTAGGAACCCCTTGCGGTCCAGAAAGAGAACGACTTGATCTGCCATGGCATCTGGGGTAGGGCAAATCCCCTCCTCCTGCTCTATTAAAATCTGTCGCAATATCACACAATAAGTTAGAGAGAGAAACCGTTCGCAACCCTACACTTACCAGTTTCTCTCTCTCCCTCTCTCTCTGTGTCTTTCTCTCTATAATGTATTGTCCTCCTGTCTCTCTCTATCTATTTCTCTCTTTCTCTCTCTCTCTTGCTGACTTTATGTGTTTCTCTCCCTATCTCTCTCTTCCTGACTTTCTGCCTCTCCCAATCTCTCTCTAACTGTTCATTTGTCTCTCTCAATCTCTCTTTTACCGTCCATTTGTCTCTCTCTAACTGTCTCTGACTCCCCTTCTGTCTCTCTCAATCTCTCTCTTGTTCATTTGACTCTCTCTATCTCGCTTACTGCTTTTCTGTCTCTCTATCTCTCTCATTTTGTCCATTTATCTCCCTCTCTACCTCTCTTACTGCCTTCTGTGTCTCTTTCTCTCTCTTACCGACTGTATGTCTGTCTCTCTCCCTATCTTTCTCTGGCAGTCTGTCTCTCTTACTGTCTGTCTTTGTCTCTATCTCTCTCTAAGAGTCTGTCTATCTCTCTATCTCTCTCTTACTGTCTGTCTCCCAATATTTCACTCTTCTCTATCACTGAATGAGAAGAGAGAGAAGAACAGTAAATAAAAGATTTTTCGTCTACCTCGCAGTTGAGAGGCCGCTCATATGGGTCATCAATCCCCGTGAATCCTGAAGAAAATAATTGCTATTAAATAACAAAATAGATTAACGCAGACCGATTTCTCATCTGCAGGAATACTAAAATTAGCAAAGTTTCCAGTATTTAACAACAATGTTTGTATTTTCATGGACATATTAGTTGTCCCTTAATTATTTAATATTTTACCTTTGATCTTGCCTGCCCGTGCAAGCTTGTAGAGTCCTTTCACATCTCTGGCTTCGCATACTTCCAGTGGAATATCCAAGAAAACCTGCACCCAATATTTCCAAAATATATATACAAAGAATTAATTTTTTAGCCATAATTTAATTATAGTAGCTCTTAGTCTAAGAGAGGGAGAGAGGGAGAGAGGGAGAGAGAGTGAGAGAAAGAGGGAGGGAGGGCAAGTGAGAGAGAGAACGAGAGAGCAGGTATGAGAGCGAGAAAGACTGAGAGAGAGGGCAGGAGAACAAGCGATAGAGAGAGGTTTAACAGTATCGGTCATCAAAATTTTTATCGTTTTGTAATCGTTATACAGCTATACCGATATTGTTATCTGCTTAACGATATTCGTTATTGTCACCCGTTTCCCACCCTGAAAGTACTAGGGAACGACAGCCATCATCGGTCACGTCACACATCACCGTGACGGCAGCGTAGATGACATGACGGTGATGGTGACAAAATTAGGGGCCCGTGACGGTGATGGGGACGGATGAGGAACTAGGTGTGACGGTGATGGGACGGTGATGGGGGGCCCGTGACGGTGACGGTGACGGCTTTTTAAAAATGACCAAAGAAGCTTAAAAATCGTTAGATTTAAGCTTTTCGACGGCCGAGATTTCGCCACGTCGTGTCGCTAACTCGATTTCTTGGCATTTTGCAGAAAAGTCACTGCATTAATTCACACGCGCAAAAGGATGTCGTCCAAAGATAATTGGAGATATGCCTCTCTAATTCTCTCTCCTCCTCATGGTTGTCTTCCCGTCACACGTGACGGTGACGCCGTCCGGTGACCGGGACGTGACAGGGATGCCGCAAACCATGACGGTGACGCAAACTTGACGGATTTTTCTGAAGTCCTCAGACGTGTGACGGGACAATGATGTGAAGAAACTTTCGTCACGTCACCGTCCATCACGGATCATCATCCATCCCATCACGTCCGGGGCGTCACATCCCGACGTGCCATTCCCTAACCATGACGGGACACGTTTCGGACTTTTCTAGGTAACGGATATGGCGATATCCTGTAATAGATGCCGTATACAGATACCGTGAGTAGCACCCCTAATCTTAGATAACAGTTCGATGGGAATTGGTTTTTCTGAGAAAATATTTGGTGATATTTGAAATTTAGTGGATCGGAAATTTGATTCTAGAACAGATACCTCTATGAAGGAATCTTGGGGAAGCAGATCTCGGCATGCATTTCTGTCTTTTCTGTATGGGGAGATCAAGCTAGCGATGCAGATTATACCAGCATCTGCAAAGAACTTGGCCACTTCCCCTGTGACCCAATGGAGAAGAAAACTTTAGAACATCTCATGAACTACTTCAATCAGAGATCATTTTTTGAAAGAATAAAATCACAGACCATACTGTCTATGTATTTTTCATCAGAGATCGTACTGTCTATGTCTATTTCTCTTTCTCCCTTAGTCTCTCTCTAATTGTGTTTCTCCACATCTCTATCTCTTGTCTGTCTTTCTTTCTCCAATACTCTCTCTCTAATTCTCTCTCTATATCTCTAATATTGTTCTTCTGTCTTTCTCCCTCACTCTGTCTCTAATTGTCTCTCTCTACCTCTTGTCTGTCTGTCTTTCTCCCCCACTCTCTATCTCTCTAATTGTCTCTCTCTATCTCATGACTGTCAGTCTTTCTTCCTCAATCTCTCTCTAGTTGTCTCTCGCAGTCTCTATCTCATCTCTGTCAGTCTTTCTCCCACCCTCTCTTTAATAGTCTCTCTCTATCTCTATCTCTCTCTTGTCTGTCAATATTTCTCTCTCTCTCTATCGTTTGTCTGTTTATGTCCCTCTATCCCTCTCTTACAGTCTCTCTCCGCCTCTGCCCCTCTCCACATCTGTCTCTATCTCTCTCCTATTGACTGCCTCTCTCTCTTAATGTCTCTCTCTCTCTAACTTTGTCAAGGGTGAGCACATAGACTTGTTTTCTCATAACCCAATTCAGAAACACGCACATATTCAAATCGAAAAGTTGATAAACTTACCGATCCTTCGAATATTTTCTGCGCGGTCTTCTGGTTTAAAGCTAAGGTCTTTGTTCAGCCCATGCCTTACGTTATCCCCGTCAAGAACATAAGACAAACGCCCTCTGGAGAACAGACTTCGGCTTAGAGCGCAAGCCAAAGTGCTTTTACCTGAAGAAATTTTCAATCCGATATAAAAAACTGATCGTCTTCTTCGCGAATATCAAGAAAATAAGAAATTTCCGATGTTCTTGTCAAACCTGAGCCACTCAGGCCTGTGATCCATATCACGCATCCTTTCTGGCCTAGAAGCTTCTCCCGATCTGTTCTTCCTACCGGACATTCATGCCATGCGATGTTCGTTGATCTTCCAACAGTCGATACAGGACGAAGATCATGATCTGTATGAACAGAGGAGTAATTCATCATCGTTCATGAAGAATCCGAAGAACAATCATTGCGAGAATTTAAAATTCCGACGACGAAACCTCGTTTTTCCGAATACAGAATCGAACGAAGAAAACGTAATGAAGAACCCGAAGAACAAACAATACGCAAATTTTAACCCTGACGTTAAAATTGGAACAGTCTCCAGCCAAGAGGAAACCTAGTTCATCAGAATACGCAATTCAACGACGAAAACAATGAGAAAAGTTAAAATATAAAGAAGAAACAGTAAAAAAAAATTCTCCATCCAAGAGGAAAACCTAATTCATCCGACTAACAAAATAAAAACTATGAAAACGTAATATGAAACAACCAACTTCATAGGCAAAAAAACGAAATACATATAAAATGCGGATAACTACCTTCGAGATCAACCTCCTTCCAGACTCCGGATTCATCAGCCGCCACGATCCGACGAAAACCTTGCGACCTAATCACTCTCCCTTCAACCTTGTTCCCGGCGGCCAACCGCCGGTCACCGCGCCAAAACAAACCCGATCCACCACCACCACAACGAGAAGAATACCGCCATAGCCGTCCTCCCTGAGCCGCGGCTCCCAAAGCTTCTGCCATGGCCTACAGCATCACGAATGAAGCGACATCTACGCGGAAGAAGAAGGCGTAGATCGCCGAAACGGCCGCGCGGATTCCACGCTTTCTGCATTTATAGAAAGCTCTCGCCGTACCAGATCTTGCGCTGTCGATCAACGGCGGTCACCAAATGGCGAGGATCGATCGCCTCGCCGCCATTAATTCCCCTCCTGAGCTTGCAGGCTATGAGAGAGAAGGCCATGGCGATTGGCATTTGGCGGGAGCGATCTGGAGAGAAGAAGACGGAAGAGAAATTTGAATTGAAAAGGGAAAGTGAAGAACACAGTGGAATTGAAAATCGTCTGATTTGGATCAGAAAATAAAAAAAACGTACTGCTAATTTTATAGATATATTAAAATAAGAGAAGAGAGGGAGGGAAAATTTGAAGCCATTGGTGGGTCAGACTCCATCTGGAGACTGGCTCGTGTATGGCGTCATTTGTCAGTGAGGCCTTTATAGAGATAGTAAAGGACACGGTCGGGTCTCGGTCCAGTTTTAAACCTAAACCTGTAGTGACACGGTTAGGTCTGGTCACTATAGTGCAGGGACGTGGACGGGACAATTTTTTCGTCCCGGGACGAAAAAATGTCCCATCCAAGGGTTTGGACGAAATTTGAGATGAAAATTCGTCCGGGGGACCACTAGATGGGACGGTTTTCGTCCCGTAAGACGAAAAAACTGTCCGTCTGGAGGTCTCCGACAATGGATGGACGAATCTGGACGAAAAACTACCGGATTCACATATGACAGTTGAGATGTAGCCATGTGGCCTCGCCATGACAATTTGCATCAAGTCCCTGTATTTTAACACGCGTGCAAACTGACGCCAGTCAGAAATAATTGTACGTATGTCCCTTTGTCTCTCCTTCGTATTTCCCTAAAAAACATAGTAGAAAAATTGTACATATTTTTCAATGAACATCCTATTTCCTAATTTTGACTTGAAATATTTTTCTAAGATTGATGTTGGCTTTCACATAGACTCACCAACTTGGCCCGTATCGTTCTGGATTGTCCCGGATGTGGACGATGGATGGAATGGGACGAATTTTGTACAGTCCAACGTCTGGATTCAGTTCCGGGACAAGGGACGGGAACAGTTTTTTCCCCGGACGGGATGAAACTTTGTCCCGGGATGAATGGACCGAACGGTTTTCGTACCGTCAGACAAAAAATTCAACCCGCCCCTCGTCCCTGCACTGAATCCAGACGTCGAACAGGACAAAATTTGTCCCGTCCTATTCATCGTCCACGTCCAGGACAATCCAGAACAATACGGCCCAGGTTGGCGAGTCTATGTGAAAGCCAATGTCAATCTTAGAAAAATATTTTAAGTCAAAATTAGAAAATAGGATGTTCATTGAAAAATATGTAATGTAGCTAGCATTTACTAGACTCGGTCATCTCATCGCATCTAATTAGACTTCAGCTGAATGACACCTCAGATGCCAAATAGTGTTTGATGTTGTGTACCTAACAGAAGCTATCATATTAGAAAAAACAATATTACAAAAGATAATAGAATGTGCATTTTTCAGTCTTTGATTTCCTCCACTCCCATGTCCTCCAAGAGAGAGAGCGAGGGATAGGGAGAGAATGAGAGTAAAAAGTGAGAGATGGAGAGAGCAAGAGAGGGTTAAAGAGTTGAGATGATAGGATCGATGTGCCGCGTGCACTTCGATTGAGGCTGACCCGTTCATGTCCACCCCTAAATAATATTATATTAAATTTGAGGACTGTTAGTACAACCCTAAACAGGCAGACCGTTAGTATAGTTTGGTCTGCCCTGACTGAACTTCGGTCAGACGATGTCGTTCCCTACATATTATGCAGTCGGTACATACCTTCTACATCTTCTTCCTATGATTACAACAAAGACGAAAACAATCAATGCACTGTATATTATAAGATATTTTGTGCAAAAATACCATGGGCAATTTTGTACAAAAAAAACCCAGCCCTACGCATCTCAGCAAATCACATTCACTTGGGACATTTTTTGAAATAATGGGAAATTAAACAATGACATTCACTTTCCTGAGAAAAGGCCTAATTCAAGAATAGTTTAGTTTCCCATCATCCGGAGAACTTACATCAGGCCTGAAAATGTCTCTAAAAAAAAAGGCTCCACCGAACAATCAGGCCGGTCCAACGATGACATCCGGCTCATTACGAACCCCAAACCGAATAAACGAAACAATTCGGAAAGTCAAACGGAAAAACCTCGTCCAAAACTTGGGTGAATTATTGACCATTCTGCCCCTGGGGCAGGCCTTGGTTCTCAGGGTTTGAGGGCGAGGGCGAGTCCGAATTTCGGCTTCTTGTCGAGGGCCTTTGCGTCAAATTCTCCGCTGATGGTCAAAACGTTATTGGGCCGGACCTGGTGCTGCAGGAGTGCCCCGAATTTGCCGCTGTTGTTGAGCTTAGTCTTCAGCGAGGTCAACGGGTCAATTTCATAGAGGTTGCCCACAGTCAACGCGTTCTCATTGGTCGAGAACTTGCGCGTGATCTCCGCCACGGCTGCCGTCTTCTGCTTCGCGTCCAGGTGGTGAACGTAAGAGGCCCGCAGAGTGTCACCTTTGTCCGCCCTATAGATGGAGAGAGAATCAGATTCAATAGATTTTAATTTATTTTTGATTTACAATTTAGGATCACAGTTAGCGTTTTTCAATCAACATCCACCATAAACATGCTACCCTGGATTCTATTTTCAACATCATAAAGCAAAAAAAAAAAGTTTTCTCTTCAAGAAAAAAGAATGTTACTATGGTTCTTAGTTATTGTTTAGATCTAATATATCTCTGTTATAGTACCGTATCATTGTCAATTTGAATTGTCTGAAAATAAATTCCTTTCAAATAAAAAACCGAGTTGGATAGGCACGGCAGAACTATATCAGCCATATTTTATTTCATAATCGTCCATGTTTAGACAAGGGCAAATGACGATTCTTCATCAACCGATGGACGACGATCGATCATTGCCCATCATAATCCTCCAATCATCACTCGTCGACCCTGAGCCCTAATTCTTGGTATAATTTTTTTTTTTGAACGAAATTCTTGGTATAATTTTCTGGGTACGAAAGAGGAAAAAACTTACAGTAAAATGGAGACGATGTATTCGGGCTTCTTCAGGCTGAGACCAGCATTGTACTTAGTGAAGGATCCTGAGCTGGCGTCAAATCCAGCCTCAGCTCCAAATGCAATTCCATGGGCTCCAACCGTAGCCGAGAAGTCAATGGTAGGAGTCTGAGTCAACGCGACGGCTCCGGCAATGCTCCCGTGATCATGGAAGTACTGCACCTCAAGCTGAATAGAGAGATAATCATATAACTTCGTAATTCAGTCTAGTGTTCATCAATCCGACCAAAAAACTTGATCTGATGGATTGATCGATCAGATAAGCTGGATCATAATCTTCTCCATGGGCTGATCCGATCTTTACAGCAATCCAATCAAGTATCGTCAATCCAATCAAACTTTTTTGATCTCGTCGATCTGGCAGATTACTACATCAGAAGCCCATGTTCATCGAAGGATAAATGCCACGTGTCACCATCACTATCAATAGCACTGCCATGCGTCAATGGAGAGCTGCCGCATGTCTAAGCAATTGATAGTATTTCCTTCATTCCGCGAAGGTTTTATCTCTCAATAGGGCCTGACAATCAGACGATCTCATAGGGGATCTCATTAACATGTGATCGATTATCTCTATTGATCTACTTGGCTTGGTCAAGATAGCCAACCAATCTCATTGGCCCCAATCATCGACCAAACCTATCCGTGATCAACCTGATCGAAGACCAAATCGGATCTGATCGATTAGATCGAATTCTCGAACAATACTTCAGTCAAATCTTTATAAAGTTTATAATACCTTGCCCGAGTTGTAGTCTGGAAGCTTGAAGGTGGCGATGGCTTTGGTAAAAGGTACAATTTCTTCCAGAGTCACAGTAGACGTGACCTAATGCCAATCAAAATAATTAGATCGAAATAAGTAAATTTTTCATAAAATAAAAAAAAATGATGGGGATTAGGGTTTCTACATTTGACTCCGTGTCCACTTTAACTTCAAGAGTTGTGTTATTGTACTTGTACAGCGATGTGATATCGCCAACATAGAGACCGCCTTTCTTGACAGCATTGGATGTGAGGCTCTGGTTTGGATGTTAAATAACCATTAGCTTTCGAATTACAAGATAAATAACTTAATTATAAAAGCTTATATGAGAAAAAAAACGTTTACAGAATTTATGATTCTGGGAAAAGGTCTAAGTAAACAAGTTTTCAGGAAAAATGGGGCAAGAAGATCTAAGTAATCATTAAACAAGGAATACACTTGTCTTTCTTAGAACACCCAATAATATCTCATATCTGCCGAAAGTACCACACCCGGCGATCAACAGGCCATCAGTCAGTCGATGGTTGACAAGAAATGGAGCATAATTCGAAATATCAGACTTATCATGAAATTTCTCCATCTATTTATTTACCTATCAATCCATAGATCGATCTATATGTCCGGACATCAATTTATATCCATCTATCTATCTTTATAGTTACAAAAAATAAAGGATAACTTTCTCTAAAGAATGTACCGTATGCATTATTCCTCAGGTTTATACGTTGAGGGGATATATGCAATAATAATCCGTCATACGGAAGAAAAAACGGATCGATAATTTGGAAGGGCAAGAAAACTTGGAAAAGAATACATGTATGGATGTCTACCCAAATTTTGATATTACCGGAAAAGAAAATCCTAGTGATCAATAGCTACGACATACAATGAAGCATGAAAGAGGACTCTTAGGTCAATGCTTCATTTTTTTAATATGAAGAGGAATCTTAGGTTACCAGGAGATAGTGCACAACTTTGATCATCTCATTTTTTGGATCAAATAAACCACATTAAGAAGGTGCATAAAGAATCTACGGGTTTGTCTAAATTTTAAGTTATCAAAAAACTAGATTGAAAAATAAAAAAAATCAAAGGAACCATCTCTACCTTATTTACCAAAAGGTTGGTGGTTTTTTCTTTGAATTAAAAAAATAGCAAGCAGCGCATTAATCAGTTTCGTGATAACTGATTATCAAGACAAGAACTTATCAAGACAAGTTCCTGTTGGGGAGAGGACGGGTGATAAGTCCCTACTTAGAACTTATCAAGACAAGAAGAAGCTCAAGAGGAATACCACACGAGTGACCAGCAGTACTCCTAAAGTGGGGAATGACTGGAGGCTATAAATAAGATGGTTAGTGGAGTATCGGGGGTTTCCTTCATCAAGAAAAGTGCAATGGAAGTTTGATCCAACTCAACGTAGCGCAAGAAGATTTCCAGTCCGGATTTCCTCATACTACCTAGAGAGCAGCTGAAGCGGCCAATGCTTACCATCTATTTCTTCTCATTGGTTATACCTACACATCAGGAATTTGTGTTCCCTATTTCTCTCACTTCGTGTATTCTCGTCAGACATGCTACACACAATTTCCTTTTCTGTATCTTCAAGATAGTTTCCTAGACTATGATCGTTTCCTTTTCTGTATCACAAGTTTACGACATTTTCTGAACCTCAAAGAACAAGGATCGTTTTTTTTTGGGAAAAGCAAAGAATAAGGATCGTAACAATGGGGAAGGGGGGAGAAGACACCGGGGTGATCATTGCCGAGAGAAGAGGCCCAGGCCGGATGGACGTCACTCAGGGACGTATCAACAATGGGATAGATATTGCAAGGAGGGGGAAGAAGAACCAACTTGATTATACTTCCTGGCCTGTCCTCCTAAAGAGAGGGCTGCCCAATTTAAAGGGAAATAAACATAGTAGAAATGACTAACTGCCCCTGAGCTGAAATGACAAACCAGTCCTAATTACAACAGGGGATTTTTCAATTGGTTATTAAGTGAATATTATTAAAAAACTATGTTCATTTTATCTCTACCTAAGAGGACTATGGTCCCAGTTGATACAACCCCCCATCCCTCAGATTAACATTACCAACGGCGGTTGGATTCTTACAACATTAAATCTTAAATCAATCGTCCTTGGATGAAAACACAAGGATAAGTTCATAACAACTTAAAATGCTGAAAATTTAAAACAAGCAAGAAATTGCCGTCAATAAGTTAAAATACACATCATGATTCAACAAACAAGAAAAATCACCAACAAGGAAGGTGGATCTGTGCCAGGACAAAATTTAAGCCAAACGCGGGATGGACTCATTTAGATGAAAATAACAAGAGAATCAAAGACGAGAGATTTGGAAAGGTGCAAAACAGATTATCGAAGAGCAAGCATTCACTTTAGGGTACAACGCCTGCATCTTCAAAGACAATTATCAGTGGCGGAAAAAAAAAAACAGGAGAAAGCGAACATGAGAACGGATAACAGGAAATATATAAAAAGCTAATCATGGCACATTCAGTATTTGATCGCAGTACAGCGAAACAAACTTAAACACAAGAACCACAAAATCGAGTCAAATATTTTTCCCATGAAAACCCAAAATATAAAGAATAAAAACCATAGATTCAACAGAGAGTGAAAAAGTGAATAAAAACATACAAACAGCTGCTTTAATAAACCATTCATACAGAATATCGGCAAATATTCGTACAAAACAAAAATACTAGCAACAATAGATGCAAAAAATAGTCAAAAGATTTAATAAAATCATCCAAACAGCTGCCTAAATCGACCATTCATACAGAATATCAACAAGGAATCAGTAAAAACAAAAGAAATATGGAAACAAGGTAGGCCTAGGGATTGGTACCACTCCGGCATCAGTGCGGGTCGAGAAGGAAAGCTTCTGGTCACTGGTGTAGTCCTTCCCCAAAAGATCTGAAACCAAAGCCGGCAAATGAATAACAGAATACAACCTACGATTTTTCGAAAGATTTAAACGGGCTAATACCTTTCCCCTTCTTGCCGATCTCGGAGAACAGACCCGGGCCCCTCATGGCTGAGAGAGAGAGAGAGAGAGAAAGAGACAGAGAGAATGGGAGATGGAGAGAGAGAGAGAGAGAGGATGGAGATTTGACAAGAAATAGGCCGGGGCGATTTCAAGAACAAGGATCGATCCCTTCAAAACGGGCAGCACCACGAAACACTTCGCGGTGTGCGTAAAGACATTATCACCGCCTCTCTAGAGTCACTACCCTCTCTCTTATTTCTCTTCTCTCTCTTATTTCTCTTCTATCTCCTCTCTCTCTTCTCTCTCATTTCTCTTCTTTCTCTCACTTAATTCTCCTCTTCTTTCTCTATCTTATTTCTCTTCTCTCTCTTATTTATTCTCTCTCTTCTTTCTCTCTCTTGATTCTCTTCTCTTCTTTCTCTATCTTATTTCTCTTCTCTCTCTTCTCTCTCTTCATTCTCCTTTCTCTCTCTTAATTCTCTTCTCTTCTCTCTATCTTATTTCTCTTCTCTCTCTTCTTTCTTTCTTTCTTCTTCCTCTCTCTTATTTATCTTATTTCTCTTCTCTCTCTTCTTTCTTTCTTTCTTCTTCCTCTCTCTTATTTATCTTATTTCTCTTCTCTCTCTTCTTTCTTTCTTTCTTCTTCCTCTCTCTTATTTATCTTATTTCTCTTCTTTCTCTTCTCTCTTCTCTCTCTTCTCTCTCTTCTTTCTCTTCTTTCTCTTCTTTCTCTTCTCTCTTAATTCTCTTCTCTTCTTTCTCTTCTCTCTTAATTCTCTTCTCTTCTTTCTCTTCTCTCTCTTAATTCTCTTCTCTTCTTTCTCTCTCTTAATTCTCTTCTCTTATTTCTCTATCTTATTTCTCTTCTCCTCTATCTCTATCTGATTTCTCTTCTTTCTTTTTTCTCTTAATTCTCTTCTCTCTCTTTGCTCTCTTCTCTCTTCTTTCTCTTCTCTCCCCTGTTTCTTCTTTCTATCTCTTCTTTCTCTCTCTTATTTCTCTTCTCTCCATTCTCTTCTTTCTCTCTCTTATTTCTCTTCTCTCCCCTGTCTCTTCTTTCTATATCTTCTTTCTCTCTCTAATTTCTCTTCTCTCCCCTGTCTCTTCGTTCTCTCTCTTATTTCTCTTCTCTCCCCTGTCTCTTCTTTCTCTCTCTTATTTCTCTTCTCTCCATTCTCTTCTTTCTCTCTTTTATTTCTCTTCTCTCCCATGTCTCTTCTTTCTCTCTCTTATTTATCTTCTCTCCCCTGTCTCTTCTTTCTATCTCTTCTTTCTCTCTCTAATTTCTCTTCTCTCATCTGTCTCTTCTTTCTTTCTCTTATTTCTCTTCTCTCCATTATCTTCTTTCTCTCTCTAATTTCTCTTCTCTCATCTGTCTCTTCTTTCTTTCTCTTATTTCTCTTCTCTCCATTATCTTCTTTCTCTCTCTTATTTCTCTTCTCTCCCCTGTCTCTTCTTTCTTTCTCTTATTTCTCTTCTCTCCATTATCTTCTTTCTCTCTCTTATTTCTCTTCTCTCCCCTGTCTCTTCTTTCTTTCTCTTATTTCTCTTCTCTCCATTATCTTCTTTCTCTCTCTTATTTCTCTTCTCTCCCCTGTCTCTTCTTTCTCTCTCTTATTTCTCTTCCCTCCCTGTCTCTTCTTTCTCTCTCTTCTTTCTTCTCTCTCCTATCTCTTCTTTCTATCTCTTATTTCTCTCTCTTTTTCTCTTCTCTTCCGTGTCTCTTCTTTCTCTCTCTTTTTCTTTCTTTTATTTCTCTCTTCTTTCTGTCTCCTCTTTCTCTATCTTATTTCTCTTCTCTCCCTTGTCTCTTCTTTCTCTCTCTTTTTCTCTCTTTTATTTCTCTTTTCTCCCCTGCCTCTTCTTTCTCTTTCTTTTTTCTCTCTCTTATTTCTCTTCTCTTCCCTATCTCTTCTTTCTCTCTCTTATTTCTCTTCTCTCCTCTATCTCTTCTTTCTCTTGTCTCCCCCGTCTTTTCTTTTATCTTTTCTTTCTCTCTCTTATTTCTTTTCTCTCCTTGTCTCTTCTTTCTATGTTTTATGTCTCTCTCTTATTTCTCTTCTCTTCGTGGGCCTTCTTTCTATCTGTTCTTTCTCTCACGTCTCTCTCATATCTCCCCTCTCCTATCTCTCCTGTTTCCTCTCTTCTCTCTCTTTCTCTATCTTTCTCTCTCCTATTTCCCCTCTCTTCTCTCTCTTCTATCTCTTCTTACTCTTATCTCTTATCATTCTTCGTAATCTCTCTACTCTCTATACTCTCTCTTATCCCTCTTATTTCTCTTATCTATTCCCTCCTCTTTATCTCTCTTCTCCCTCCCTCTCCTCTCTCTTCTTATGTCTCCACTCTCTCTCCCTATGTCGCTACTCTCTCTCTCTCCTATTTCTCTTTTTATATGCTACCTCCTCTGTTTCTCTCTTTCCTATCTTTTTCTTCTCTCTCCTCTCTTTTTTCCTCTTTTCTCTCTCTTATCTCTCTTATTTCTCCATGTATCTCATCTCTCTCTCTTCTCCTTTTCTATCTTTTCTCTAACTCTCCTCCCTCCTCTCTCTCCTCCCCCTCTCTCCTCTCCCTCTTCTCTCTCTACCGCTGCTCATCTCTCTACTCTCTCTCTCTCTCTCCTGTTACTCTTTCTATCTCATCCATTTTTATCTCTCTTTTATCTCTTCTCCCTATTTCCTCTCTCTTTCTATCTCTTATCTCTTTTATTTCTCTTTGTACCTACACCCTCCCTTTCTCTCTCCTTTTCTCACTCTCCTCCCCCTCACTCTCTCTTCCACCCTCTTCTCTCTCCCTCTATCTCTTCCCTCGACTCTCTTCTTCCTCTATCTCTTCCCCCTCTCTCTTCTTCCTCTTCACTCTCTCCTTCCCCCTCTCTCTTCTCCCTCTTCTCTCTTTCCTTCCGCTCTCTCTCTCTTCCCTTTATCTCCTACCACCTCACTCTTCTCTCTCTTCTCTCTCTCTCCTTCCCCCTCTATCTCCTCCCTATTCTCTCTATTCCATAGTATGTCTCTCTCCCCCCCTCTTCTCTCTTTCCTCTCTTTCTCTCTCTCCACCCTCCTCTCTCTCTCACACACACTATCTCTCTTCTCCATCTTCTCCCTCTTCTTTAGGGAACAACATGTCCCAAACAAACTTTGAGACTTGATGGGATAGATGACAATGGTTTTCAGTAGAATTGTTTTGTGATTTTCCTCTCTCCCTCTATAAATGCACTGATTGAAATTATGTGGTCGGCAAACCAATTACACATTACATATCTCGTTCCATGTTCATTGATAGAACATATTCATTATAGTGCACGTGTAATGCTTATAATGAAGTCCATGAATACATGATCAGATTTAGTGTATTATGATGAGATCATAATACAGAGATTGCTAGACTTTAAGCATGGTTCTGAAAATTTCTATTGGAATGATACTTGAGAAGAATATTGAATTATCCGATTAGAATAACAAACACTATCTAGTCTCACTTATATGATGTGTACAGCTGGTCCCCTAGCCATTAGTGTGATGACACTAAGGATAGATAGTGAGTGCTCTTTAGTGGAAAGAGTTCACTGAATCAATCTGTACGAATATGTGAATGGTATTATACCAAATTGTCAATCAGGTTGATTCACGTCACGATTGTGTGCATAGTCCATAGACCATAGATGCCAAAGATATATTGTGGATAGATAGTTGTACTCTGACTATGAGATTTTAAATAGTCTTAGTTTGAGTGCAACAAGAAGTCTTTGGCCAAGATAGAATGACGTCTTTAGACAATACAATAAAATATCAAAGAAGAGTTCTCCAATAATTTCTGAATGCATCAGTACTAACTCAGACTAGCGATTATGGTTTGACAGTTACCCATACCCTAAATCATCCTAGTGTTGGGTTATGTACCTTGGTGCAACCATGGAAAACATGGTCTCCATGATACAGACGCATATTATTGATTCTAAGTCAATATTTTAACTCATACATCACATGTACCTAATGGGAAACTCGTTCCACCCCTGACTTGTGATAAGCCTAAAAATGATGTGTAAATATGTCGTTGGTTGAATGTTTAGACTTATAAAATAAAATTTATAAATACCCTTAATCAATAAATACAAAATAGAGCAAGCAAGGGGTCAAACCACAGGGAGGCAGCAAGTAAGAATTTTATTCAATTTTTAATAAATTAATTCAAGAGTGAATTAATTTTGCAATTAATAGACCTTAATTATGTTTTTAATTAATCAAAATTAAGTAAAAACTTAATTTTGATTTAAAATATTTTCGGTCAAAACACTCAAAATAGGATAATTTTAATTATAAGATCAGATTAATTCGGATTATTAATTTTGCAATTATTATAAAATTTTAAGACAATTTTTATGAATTAAAATTGGGAATTTAATAATCAAGAAAGGGGTTTTGAAATCGGACTTCAAGATGGATGAATTTTTATATTTAGGTTTTTTATATATTGAATGAAATTTCCAAATAATCAATTTTGAAATCTAGAGAGAGAAAATAACTGAATTAACCTAGAGAGAGAAATTGAAGAATTTGGGAAAAAGGTAAAATTTGACCCTAAATTAAAAATCTAAAAATGCAGAATTGTTACAAATCTATTTAAAACTAAAGATTAACAATTAGATCTAGAATCAGACTCAAAATACAATGCTAATTTCATTCAAAACAACTTCTAGGGCATGTACATTTCGCCCATGCCAAGGCGTTTTAGAATCTCTCAATAAGAAGTTCAAAATACAAATCAGAAACTTACAACTTTGAATGCAGAATCAAGATCTGTCGACTTCCAAAGCAACTCCTGTGTCCTTCCTGGCCAAATCTTTGGGGAGAGCTTCAAAAAGCCAATTTCACCCTTTTCCAGATTTCTATTTAAAGATCCAACCGTCTGGATTGCAGAGGGATGCCCTCAAAATTTCAGCCCAATCGGATGTCTAGATCTCAAGATATCATTATTTTACTGCAAATTAATCTAGGCCGTTGAATCATTTTATCTCTCATCCAAGAAGCTAGGAAATGTCATTTTCTAATTGGTTGCCGTAATTTTTCTCGTTTTCCCCCTTCTCGGACCGCGTTCTGACACGTTGTTGTCCGCATATGCAGTGCACAATCATTGGCTAATTGATGCTCCCTTTGAATGGCTAAAACGGCACCACGTCATCCTCGTCAGCTTTTTTCAAAATAAAAAATATCAAAAAGGTGAGCTTACCGTTATATTAAATGCACGTGGAATCGATTGCCGCGTGCATTTAATGCACGTGGCTACTCGATTCCACGTTTGAGGAATTTAATAACTTAAAAAAAGCCAAATCAATTTCCGTATGCAATTAATGCACACGGCTATCGATTCCCATTCAATGATTATGCAAAAAAGCCTTTATTAACTGCACGTTTGTCGGTAGCCACGTGCAATCAATGCATGCGGCAAATCGATTGTACGAGGATTGAACTACAATAAATGCACGTGGATAATCCTTCTCCACGTGCATTTATTGCATGAAAAGAATCAAAATAATAATAAAAAACTTACCTTTTCCATTGTTGACAGCGCCTTGTACTTCATTGTATCATGATTCGTTCATTATGGCATCGCGATGCGCTATGCCATAATGAGCCAGTAATTGTTTCTGGCGCTTCCAATCATTCGCCCGAATTTTTGGGCTAATGACGTGGACACCACCTATTTAATATAAAGTCGTATTTAAATATTAAATAAATTAGTAAATATCAATTTTTTAAATTCTAAAATTATTTTTTGACTAAATAATGGTCAGACAATTATAAAAAAATATGAAAAAATTCCAGAAAAATTATGAAAGCCCTTGCCAACCTTTAGCCAAGTATTTAAGGCCATGTAAAAAATATTTATTCAATGAAATGAGGTTAAATACCATGTAAAAAATGATACAAATTAGAAATAATAATAAAATCAAAGTGTAAGTCATTTATCTTCATTTTTATATGATAAAATGCAAATATGGTCATTAAAACACATAAATATAATGTAAAATTAATGAATTAATCATGTTAATTTTCAATTTATCAACTTGCTCACTCTGAGATTTTTCTGAAGTTGTTCACGTGCCCCATCTCCATAAGTATCCTCGCGATCATGTTTCTCTTGGATCTCCACTTCTTCTTCAACTCTCCTTGAAAATCTTGAAGATCTTTTTACCATGATGACACTCTCCGTGGTTGACTGGAGAAGAGATTAGAATAGAGAAAGGAGGGGGCTCCCAATTCTGGTGGTATGGGTGCTTAGAATGGGTGCCCCTTCCCTATTTATATTTCACTTAAGTTTTTTACAAAAACCCATTATGTAAAATATATTCATCAATTTTCTATGATCTTATGTGTGTGATCATATAGGCCCATGTATCATTCCACTGAATAACTTTAGTGGCCTAATAAAATTACTTGTCAACCTTATTTTTTACTAAATCAACGTGTAGACTAATTAACTAAGGATTGATTTAACCCAATCGATAATAAGATTCTAGCATGTGGGGTGCCAAGCAACATCTCGTGCTCTATAGGATATTGAGCAGTGTTTGAACTCTCTCATGGAGTCTTTACCATCATCGGTTACCGTATATGTATAATCCATCATCTGCTCGAGACTCTCGAACGACTTAGGCTACGGTTTATCTTCAAACCCTAATCTGTCATTCGATTAGTACTGATGTGTAACGGGGATCATTGGAAAATCCATCTCCAATATCCTCACTACCTTGACAAGGGATTTGCTGCATCGTCTTCCTTAAGCCAATCTCCTCTTATATCGAGGGCGGATGATCTCGTCTTGACCATTAAATCTCCTTCGTGAGTTTTTTACTACATCAGAGCCATGACTTTTTAGAATCCCAAGACTCGTAGGTCATAGTCAAAATGTTGTCATCCATCCACGAGATGTCCTTGGTGTCTCTAATCAATGGATCAGTACGAATCCCTGAATGGTATTATACCAAACTGTCAATCAGGTTGATTCACGTCACATTTGTGTAAGTGGTCCTTAGACCTGAGACGCCAAAGACATCATGTGGACAGATGATTGTACTTTGAATATGGCCAACGAGCCTCTAATCATGGGATTGTAAATGGTCTTAGTTCAGGTACATCAAGAAGTTCACGAAGGCGATTGAGTGGTCAAGATGGGATCGTACACCCTCGATATAAGAGGTGAAAACTCAAGGAAGATGGTGCGATGAAGTCCTTGGCCAAAGTAGTGAAATATCTGAGAAGAATTCTCTAATGATTTATGAATGCATCAGTATTAACTCGAATGACCGATTAGGGTTTGATAGTTGATCCTACCGGAAGACGTCCTAGGAGGGACAAGTAGATGTGGGATTATATATACACGATAACCGATGATAAACATGTTTCATGAGTGAGTTGATACAAAATCCTTTGTATCTTCTAGAGCATGAGGTGTAGCTTGGCACCCCACGTGTTGGAGACTCTGTTATTGATTGAGTTAAATTGATCCGACTTTAATTAATCTATATGATAATATAGTTAATTGAGTTGGAAAGCCAATAAAAGTTATTGGGTTGCTCAAGTCATTAACTAGACTAATACATGGGCCTAGAGGGCCGCACACAAAAGATCTTTCGGACATCATAAGATATACTTAAGTTTTGGGGGTTTTTGTGAACAATACCCACTTAGTATAAATATGGGAAGGCCTTGAATGAAATTCACCTAGGCCAAAATTGTGAAGGGGCTTCCCCTTCTTCTTCTTTCTCCCCACACCTCCACTCCATTCTCTATGTGATCGCACCGACATAACGATAGTGACGGATATTGAACGGGGATCTTCAACGAGAAGGAAATGATCCAACGTGTTGAGGACCGCGTGGATACGTCTAGAGTTTGCACACTTGAGCAGCTCGACTCTTGTCACTTTGGGATCCAAGAAATCACAGATGCGATCTGTGCTGAGGTAATTCATTTAAAGATTGTGTCAATGTCGTTAGGATTCCGTCACGTGTCTTCCGTTGCGTGGAATCCTTGTCTTCATCCAAATCTAGGCCACTAGAACCCAACATGATCACCATATTTGACATCCCACATGCACCTCAATCTTCACATTGAAGATCGAACAACCCAAATTGTTCCCTCACTTAGGGAAGATGATCTATTAGCTCTAAAAGACCCTGATATTGAACATTAAATGCAGCCAACCAAACCACGCCACATGGCATGCTCTGAGGCCTTCCAATGAGGTGTTATAAGATCAACAACCAAAGGTGCATCAGATGAAGGCAGTTATAGAAAAGAACAGCCAAAAGTGCTAAGGATTCAAATAGCTGTAACTTCTGATCTTCATGACGGTTTTGGCTGAAATTTTGTGGACAGGCACATCTTTTCATCTCCAATATATCCACCACATCCTATCTTTCATGTTCTCTTTGCGTTTGGCAAACCTTGTGAAACAAGAACCTCATAATCATAAAATCAAGCAACTAACTTCATGAAAAAGTGAGTTTCTTCCCTCTTTTCGTCATTCTTTTATGTTAGATGCAACAAGTCAAAAATCTGGGGGAAATAAACAAGCTAAAAAAGTGGCGAACTTTTTCGGGACCATCATTCTTCAAGAGATATGAATTCGGTGTTTTATGATTATGTTTTGTCTCTATTTCTCCCCATCTATGTGTTTTATTAAATATTACCCAAACCTAATTTTGAATCTGCATTCTCTGTTTATACATTTTTATATTTTTGAAAGGATATTTATGAGCTTATATTCATCGCGTATATACCGCTATCCATCAATTTCTATTGTTCATTTTCTCTCTATTCATCAATTCTATCTTCTAATCTTTCATTTCCAATCTCAAATCTAATTACCACTCCTCTATACAGTGTTATTTAGTGCTTAAGGTGAAACTTTATAAAATCATTTTTGTCACAAAGGCAGATTAAAACCCTAAAATCTAATTACTACTTATATTTTCATTTCTCTTTGAAGTATATTGTTTGTAAAGGGGAATTACCCATATGCATTGTGTTGCTCACCTTTGACTTGGTTTAAGGCATATTTTTTATGAAAAAATTATAACATTGTCCATGAGTGGGTTATTAGGATACATGTATGTTTGGTTCCAGAGGCCCAGATCTAGATGAAGACGAGGATTCCATGTAGCAGAAGACTCATAACAAAATCGAACGAAATCATTAAAATCATTGATATACATCACATGTGCACGGATCGCATCCGTGATTTCTTGGGTTCCAAAAGTGAGACAAGTCGAGCTGCTCAAGTGTGATGGGGGACCATCCAGCTTCGAAGACCCCATCAAACTAGTTCATCGAGCAAGGGCTCACACGCGAGACCCAGCCTTCGGAGTACCCAGCCTCGTCAACTAGCCACAAAGGTTTAACATTATCTTTCCTTATGTTTTCTTTGTTTAGTAGGCCTTGTATGTCTGCCGCGTATGTATCTGTTTTCTATTTGTTCGCACGTATTTGGACCGATGTATGGACTTACACGTTTGCGCGTGTGTAAGCCCATGTATGGGCGTGTTAGTGGGTTTCTCTCTCCTATTAGGGGGTCCTAATTACTCTTAATTGGGCCTTCTCTCCTTTATTTCTAAGGGGGAGGCCCATATTTGCCCTTGTAAAAGGTGGGGCCCACCCATAGGAAGAGAAGAGGGGAAAATACTGAAGAAAATGCAACTTTTAAGGATTTTACCTATTTTATTAGTGTTTTATTGAGTTTTTGCCATATCTAAAAAAATGCCACTATGAAGTAAGGAGAGAGAAAAAAAACCCTAGAGTTCGCCGAACACCGTCGCCGTCTTCGCCCAAAACCACCACTGCCGCCGTCTTCACTAGAGCTCCGCCGCCACCGCTAGCGGCCTTCTTGCCTGTGATCGCCATCCCTTGGGTCATCCGTGGTGCCACCGTGACTGACCGTGCCGTCGCCAAGGCCTTTCAGCCACTAGCCACAACCGCAACTGCAACAACGGCCACAACCGCCAGCTGCAACTGCGACCGCCAGCCGCAGGCAAGGCCGCAACCATAGCCGCGGTCGCAACCACTACAGCGGCCCCAAGCCGTAGCTGCAGCCACCGTAGCCACGACCGCAAGCCGCGGTCGCGGCCAAAAGCCGTGGCCATGGCCGTGACGGCAACTTCAGCCGTAGTTGCTAGTCTGCGTCACGGCCCCAACTATAGCCGCAGCCACTCGCATCGTCGCGATCGCCTGCTGCCTGCCATCGCCATCGTGCCCTGCCATCGCCATGTGGTCGCTAGGTGCCAGCTGCCGCCGCCGTGCCCTGCCATTGCCGTTGTGGCCGCCAGCTTCATATTGCCGGCAATCCCTGTCGCTGCCGCCGTGCCCTGCCATCGTCGCCGCGCCCGACCGTCATCGCGCCTCTCTGCCTTGCTACCTCCGCGCCGTAGTACCCTATTGTCGCCTAGCCATCGCGCCCTACTTTCTTTTGCACTGCTGCGCCACCTCACTCTACCGCCTCTGCGCTGCCGCTCCCTACCGCCGTTGTGCCTATTGCTGCGCCCGTTGTCGCTTACGTCACCGAGCCTTGTTGTTTCTTATGCCGCTGCGTCTAACGACGCTCTTGCCGTATCGCCCTTTGGTGAGGCCGCCTTTGCGTCCGCTGTGATACCCACTGCCATGCCTTGCTGCCGCACTTGCGCCACTCTGTTGTTGCACTATCGTCGCCGTTGTCGCGCTCATCGACGATGCCACCACGCATGTCACCGCTGTTTCTAGTCTTGTCATTGGCATCGTTCATCAGTGCCCCGTCGTTGCGCGTCATCGCTCGACTGCTCGTCAGGTCGCCTGCCGACCCCGTTATCGCTAATACAAACGTCATGGCAGCCATCATGAATCGTGTACACTCACACTTCTTCCCTCTTATTCGTTCAATTATTTCTTTTAGCGCCTCCCGAGCATGTCTCCACCGCCGGGGTCAGATGAGTGATAGATTGGAAAATGTTAGTGGGAATAGGTTTCTATTGATATGATCTTGGTTGGCGCTTCCAATGGTGCTCACACGAGCGACAATAGTCATACTCGCACCGTCCGCCCTCATCCCGTTGTTCGGGTCATCGGGAGCCTAGTGGCATTCCCAGGTCGCACTTACCATAGCCTAGTGGTCGTTGCTGTTTGTCAACGGCGGACTTATACTTCTCCGTGATTTCATCGTTGCATCTTCACTTGCATGACGTCCACCTTAGTCATCTTCACTAAATAACATGATTGACCTCGCCCTCCCTATGTGTAACACAAGCCGTTTGATCCCAGCATCCATCCTATTACATCAAAGTGGTATCCACGCGGTCCTCGGCACGTCGGATCTCCTCCTTCTCGTTGATGAGCCCCGTTCAAAATCCGTCACTATTGTTACGGCGTCTCGATCACGTAAAGAGTGGAGAGGAGGTGAGTGGAGAAAGGAGAAGAAGGGGAAGGCCATTAAATAATTATGGCCTGTGTTAATTTTTTTCAGGCCTTCCACTATTTATACTAAGTGGGTTTTTATTAAAAATACCCTCAAACTTAAGTATATCTTCCGACGTCCAAAGACCATTTGTGTGTGACCCTATAGGCCCATGTATCAGTCTAGTTAACGACTCAAATGACCCAATAACCAATATTAGCCTTCAAAATTAATTCTTTATATCATCATATAGATTAATTAAGCACATATTGATTTAACCCAATCGATAGGTTGAGTCTCCAACATGTAGGGTGCCAAGCTACACCTCGTGCTCTAGAAGATACAAAGGAGTGTGTATCAACTCACTCACGAAACTGTTCATCGTCGATTATCGTGTACGTATAATCCCTCATCCACTTGATGCTCCTAGGAGGACTTAAGATTGGTCAATTGTCAAACCCTAATCGGTCATATAAGTTAGTACTAATGCATTTGGAAATCACCAGATAACTCTTCTCTGATATTTCACAACCTTGGCTAAGGACTTCATTACATTTTATTCCTTGAGCTGTTACCTCTTATACCGAGGGCGGACGATCACATCTTGACTACTAAATCATCTTCGTGAACTTCTTGATATACCTGAACTAAGACCGTTTAGAATCCCATGATTAGAGACTCATTGGCCATAGTCAAAGTACAACGTCCATCCACAAGACATCTTTGGTATCTCAGGTCTAAGGACCATTTACACAAATGTGACGTGAATCAACCTGATTGATAGTTCAATATAATACCATTCAGGGATTTGTACGGATCAATTCAATGAACTCTTTCCACTAAAGAGCACCCACTATCTATCCTTAGTGTCTCCACACTAATAGGTAATGGACTGACCATACTCACCATATGAATGAGGCTATGATAAGCTCAAAAATGCGTGTATGTATGTCGTTATTTGGGGGTTTCTTGAACTTAATCACTAAAATTTATATGTCCCTTAATGCGCAAGGGGTCGAACCCTAGGGAGGCGATGGTGATATTCAAATTTCTTTCTAAGTAGGGTTTTGAACTTGAAATCTAAATGAATTTATGTTTTAATTTCTTATTTAAATGCTAATACTTGTCAATTTTAACTAAAATTCGATCCTTTTGAACTTAAGTGATTTTAGTGATTCACTGTTATTAAATAACAGAGATATAAAACCACTTAAGTTTATATTTATATTTTATTGAAAATCTTTAGTCGCTTTCAATTATATATATATTTTTAACGTTCTTTTTAATGGCTTTGAAACATATTTCTAAATTGATTCAACTCTATGTTTCTTTATTTCTTTAATTTGTTTTATTTATCAGGGGATATTTTACAATTTTAAAAGGATCATAAAAGTCATTTTATGCTATTTTAAGGGCGTTTTTATCATATTTTTATTTTATCTTAATTAATTTGAAATTGTAAAAATGTCCTAAATTAGCAACTCGTGAATATGATTCACGATTTGCTAAATTGAGAGGTATTCGATCGTGAAAATGATTCACGATCTTTATGCGATACAATGGACAGAGAGGATTCGAAATCTGAAGTTTATACTCAATTAATACTAAATGCTTTTAAACTGGACTAAAATCTATGAGTTAAGACGATTAATATAGCAAATTAAAGAAACGGCGAATGTGAACGAAATCAAAAATCTGAGAATACTTAAATGCAAAATGAAGTGTAAAAATGCATCCAAAGTCAGCCTAGAGATACCAGAAACAATCAGAGTCTCGATAGGGCTTGATTCCGAGCAACGAACACACAGAAATTTCGATAAACTTGGCATGAATGAGCTGGAAATGGCGGCGCCGAATCTGCAGAATCTGTCTTCGAATTAGGCTCCAAATTACTACTGCTGATTCCTGAGTCTTGAAGGAGGCTAGGCGACCCTTCCTTCAGCTTAAAAATCAAGAATGACCAATAATCTCGTTATTTTTATTTTATTTTTCGCGTTGTACGTAGAGTGTTCAACGCGACGCGATTGGCTGTTTGTGCCATCGCGTGTCTCCATTCCGTGCACGACATGCACGGAATTGTGTGCGTGCGTGTCGCGCACTGAAGACGCTAACAACTCTTTTGATACGCCTGCGCGCCGCTACGTGTAGTGCGCTTCATTCGTATCTCCTGCGCCATTTAACACAGGTGAGCGCCAAAACTGGCCCAATAAGGGCCAGTTTAAATAATAATAAAATATTTAATTGAAAAACGAATTGAATAAATCGTAAAAATTGTTTATTAATGCGGTAAAAGGTTTTATTAATTCCAAACTTTTTTTATTGTTTAATTTCTGTTTATTTATAGAAGTGGTCAATTAAACATTTAATTTCTTTTAAAACTTCATTTTGAAAATGTTTAAAATGTATATATTGACCTAATAACTCATCAAATGTATTCTTTCACTTGACATTTAAGGAAATTCTTCTTTTAACCTAAAGATCATGATAACATGGATTAAAAGTTAATGTTTTTAACCATTAAAAGTATGATAAAATTAGCACTTATTTTAGCTCTTAGTTGCATGTTATCACTTTCCACTAAAGAGCACCCACTATCTATCCTTAGTGTCTCCACACTAATAGGTACTGGACTGACCATACTCCCCATATGAATGAGGCTAGATAGTGCTATTCTATCTGGTACTTTGATGTCTTCCTCGTGTATCCTTGGATAGGAATGTTTAGAACTCATGCTTAAAGACTAGTGATCCCCGTATTATGATCTCATCATAATTTACTAAGTTCGATCATGTATTCATGGACTTCATTATAAGCATCACATGTGCACTATAATGAATATGTTTTATTAATGAACATGAAACGAGATGTGGAATGTGTGATTGGCTTTCCGTCCACATATATTTCCATCAAATACATGGGTCTATCACATATGATTCAAGCGTTTCTCTGACTCCTCAATAGAAGAAAAGAGAAAATCATTAGCCGTTTGATCACGATTTGGACATCTATGTGCAGCCATGTGGAAGTGTGTGACTCATTGCAAAAAAAGAAGTGTGACATCAAAATTGTGGCCATGATCATGTGGACCTGTTCCATGCTATCAGAGGTCCACCTTTATGCCATACTCAAAGACTCTAGATGCACATCACATGTCCCTACAAAAAACAGACAAAATAATCCCACATGGGATGCATGAATTTTGTGTATATAGTGAAGTCAACTTAAACCCTTTCGATATTGGGCTCCGATAACTTGCAAATTAACATGTTTAATTGATAAATTTTATATTATATTTATGCGTTTTAATGACCATATGTGCATGTTATCATATATAAATGAAGATAAATGACTTACACTTTGATTTTATTATTGTTTCTAATTTTTTATTATTTTTTACATGGTATTTAACCTCATTTCATTGAAGAAATATTTTTTACAGGGCCTTAAATATTTGGCTAAAGGTTGGTAAGGGCTTTCCTAATTTTTCTGGAATTTTTCCATATATATTTTAATTTTTTTGACTATTATTTAGTCAAGAAATGAATTTAGAATGAAAAGAATTGATATTTATTAATTTATTTAACATTTAAATACGATTTTGTATTAAATAGGTGGCGTCCACATCATTTGCCCGAAAATTTGGGAGAATTATTGGAAGTGCCAAGATTAGTCAATGATAGGCTCATTATGGCATCACGCATTGTGTTGCCATAATGAGCGAATCATGTACGTTGAAAAAAAAAGAAACGTGGCGCATGCATTTATTAAAATAAATACCTCGTACTGCAGTAGGTTAGCCGCATGCATTAAATACACACGGCAACCAACACACGTGCACTTGTTTTTCATGAAATAATGATTACATGCAAAAATTGATTTGTCGCGTGCATTAAATCAATCTTTAGTGTAATACCTATTTCAAAAGATCTCTTTTGTCTTTTTTTTTAAGACACAGGGTGACATGGCGCTTCGTGAGCCACTCAAATGCCGTGTCATTCTCCAATGATTGCGCGCTGCGGATGCGCACAACGACGTGTCAGAAAGTGATCCGACAAGGCGGAAAACAAGAAAAAATGCCAACCAATCAGAAAATTCTAATTTTTGAGATATTTTGAAGAGAGAGAAAAGATCCCGTGGTTGAGATTAAATGCCAAAAAATTGGCGATACCTTCAGATCTACACGTCCGATTGGGCTGAAATTTTGAGGGCATGTTTGTCTTTTCGCCCTCTATGATCCCTACATTTGGATCTTTAAATAGAGGTCTGGAAAAAAAGCAAAATTGACTTTTTGAAGCCAAGTTTCAGCCCAATCGGACATCTTTAAATTAGATAAATGAGAAAGTCTATCTGCCTCTGGCTCTCTCTCCCCCTCTTTCTCTTTCTCTCTTGGTTTACTTTGTCTCGCTCTCGCAATCTTTGTCTCTCTCGGTTGTTAGCTCCTGAAGAGTCCATTGAGATCCTTGGACGATAGTAAAACCACCCAAGTAGAGAGAGAGGAAGACAGATTAAAGAATGAACAAGAAAATAAACTCTCGAAGATTCCTTACATACATTTTAACGAACAGTAAAAGGACCTATGCATAACAGTTATAGGTGAAAACAAACTTCACTTCTCGTCCCGCGTGGCCCAATCAGAGTGAATACAACCGTTCGCCATGATCGAACGGACCAGTTTTTTGCTATAAAAACAAACTAAAACCGAAGTGATTAAGATCAGTATTTCTGGCAATCTTTCTCCTGATTGAGATTTCGATCATCAGGATAAATGCTGCCTTCCTCCGCACCTTTCTTTCTCGATATCTCTCTCTGTTGGTGTCTTTCTCTCTCTCTTTCTCTCTCCCTCTCTCTGTCTTTTTCTACATCTTTCTTGATCTCTCTATTTGGTCCTGAGCGTGGAGTTCTGGTGAGAGACTGGTTAAACTTTTGATGTTTCTTACCCAAGATGATGTACCAGGTCCAAGGTCCTGCGTATGGCCCCGAGCAGTGTCCAATCCTTTGACGGCCTCGGTAAGGATATTAAACCTTTTCTTTTCTCATTTGATTTCTCCTTAACCGTGGACGACTCTCTATCTTTCTCTTTACTTTTTAGTTCATTTCTCTCTGCGCGAATCCATATCCTTGGCCGGATCTTCTTCTACTGTACTAAAGTTTTCTCTTAGTCAAGTCTCGGACGATTAGAGGTCGTCATACACTGGAGCTTGTTTTTGTAGAACAAATCCATCCCTCTCAAACCCGTGGGCTTGAAGCATAACACGTTTGAATGTATTTATGTTAACTCTAGGACACAAGGAGATATCGTCCCTCTGTCTCCACGGAATTTACAGGGTACGAGAGATTTCGATAATCTTCTTGCGTCCTCGCTGTCTCTCTCTTTTTGTCTCTTTCTTTCCCGGCATCTCTTTCTCAATCTCTATCAAGCTCTCTTTCTCTCTCGTTCACTCCGCTCTCTCTTTCTCTTTCTCTCTCTCGATCTCTGTTGCTCTATCTCTCTCTCTATCTTTCCCTCTTTTTGTCTTTCTCGGTCTCTCTTTATCCCTCTGTGTCGGTCAATCTTTTTCTCGCCATCTCTTTGTCTCTGTCGGGCTCGCTATCTCTCTCTCTCTCTCTGTCGGCATACCTTTTCTCTCTCGGTCTAGGTCTAACTTTCTCTCTCTGTCCCTCTTTCTATATCTTTCTGATGCTCTCTTTCTCTCTCCCCCTTTCTCTTGCTCTCCTTCTATCTTTCTGATGCTTTCCTTCTCTCTCCCTCTTTCTCTTGCCCGCCGCAGGTGTCAAGTCGAGCGTCTCAGGTGCGCGAGTGGTGTTCAAGGTTGGCAGGGGTCTATGGACTGAAGGGACCTCCATTACTAGTGGAGGGTAGCTCACACCCCGCCGGGCCACTGCCAGCCCACGTAGGAAATGGGATGTGAATCCCCCATCAAAAACTCCATGATTTGAGGCGAGAGTATCTACCGATAGACGTCTAGGATTCCGGGGTTGTCCCTGTTGAAGATCTTGCACGATACAAAAGAACCGTCTGTGCGAAAGAGAGGCACCTCGTCTATGCACATTTTCTTGAGTAAGAAACATCCACCATGACTTCTACTGTTGGTTTCAGGTTTACCTCGACGTTGATCTGAATTGTTGGTAGGGCATGCTTGAGCTTGATTAGGTGTCGCCGTGAACTCATTGTCCTTGACTACTTGATGCCGCGTCAACAAGGCATCATGGTCCCTTAAGTGAGAGAGAACTGTCTCAAAGGACATAGGATGTACCTGAGTCCGAACCATGGTGATTGCTGGAGCATACTGTGGGCCTAAGCCACGAAGTAGTGCATGGATGACAGTATGTTGATCTATTTTTTCGCCTGAAGCTGCTAATCCACTGCTTATGTTTCGGACCCGGGTCACATACTCTTCTAGGGTTTGATTACCCTTCACCTGGGTGTGGAGCTTGCCCAATAGTTCCGGAATCTGTGCTCCTGCAGAAGATGCAAAATCAACTAGCAAGATATCCCATGCCGTCTTGGCGGTAGCCGCTTCGGTCACACATCCGATGACCCCTTCCGTCATGGATGCGAGCAGAAAACAAAGCACATGTTGATCCACATACCGCCATTCACTGTAGCCGTCGCTTGCTTTGCTTGGTGGTTCAACTGTAATGTGAGAAATAAGACAATGCGATCAGAGTGTAGGAAGTACCTGTGTCTTCCAGACAATGTAGTTGTTTTTGGTGAGTTTGATAGTTAGAACCATGGTCGCTGGGATGTTTTACGGGCCTTTCGATCTGCTTGCTTTGCTTGGAAGAGACTCATGAGATGATGTCTTGGATTCTTCATCTTCAAGACGATCTTCTTCAGTGTCGCCTTCTTGCTTCAGCTCTGGTACCACGTTAAGTATCGAAGAGAGGATGGACTAGAAATTGGATGAAGAAGAAGACAAAGAATGTGAAGAAGATAGGCAAAGAAGTAAGCAGACGATAAAGAAAATAAGGAGATAGTTCATACTTTTACAAAGGGACGGGTGTCCTATTTGTAGACTTTTCAGAAGATCTGTTGGCATTAACCCTGGTTAAGTGAGGGTTAGGTTCGTCCAACCTTGCATTGGATTGATCCTGGATATTGGAGACACATGAAGCAGTTGTGGATTGATCTCCACAGTCTGTCTTGGCGGCGGAGCCAGTGGATGTGACACTGGGTGATCCTTCGTATCTGTGTTAACAAATCTTTCTCTCGCTCTCTTTTTCTTTCTCTCAATCTTTCTCGCTCTAGGTCTTTCTCATTTTCGCTCCTAGTCTCGCTTACTTTGTCTCGCTGTCTTTATCGGAATTTTTATTAACAAACTCTAGTTTTTATTTCGGACTTTCCAAGCCATGCTCCAGGGGTCGTGCAAACAGTTTCTTCGCTTATGTCGGAACAGAAAGAATACAGATGGATATTTTTTATACGATTAACAGATCCTTTTATAGATTCTGTCGAACCTCCTTGAGAAAAGTTCGACAGAGTGCCAGAGAGAGGTGGACTCAAGGATACATGTATGTATATTTTTCTATATGTTTTTATATATAAACTTTATGACATCTACAGGCCATTCTGTCAACAGCCGAGAGGCGGTCGACAGAATGCCCGATTGAAATCGGGATGAAGTAAAATGAGATGTAAATGCCTATATTTAACGTTTTATTGGGTTTATAATAGTAAACTTTACATGAATGAAGGATGTATAATCGAACAACCAATATGTTCGATGGACTACGATCGCTTTGTTTCTCTCTCTCCATCTCTCTTTCTCCCACTCTGTCGGTTATTCTTCCTTTCGCTCGCTTTTGTTCTCTCTCTCCGTCTCTTTCTCCCGCTCTCACCGTTATTCTTTCTCTCGCTCGCTTTCTTTCTCTCTCTCCGTCTCTCTTTATCCCTCTCTCGATCAATCTTTCTATTGCTCCTCGCTCTTTCTCACTCTCGGTATCTCTCTTTTTCTCTCTCGGTCTCCCTTACTCTCTCTCTTTCTCTCCTTTCTTCTCTCTTTTTCTCACTCTCTCGGTCCGTTTCTCTCTCTCTCTCTCTCTCTCTCTCTCTCGTTCTGTCTTTCTCCCTTTCTCTCCGACATTCTTTCTCTCCCTCACCTTTTTTTCTCGCTCTCCCTCTCTCGGTCATTCTTTCTTTTGCTCTCTCGCTCTTTCTCACTCTCGGTATCTCACTTTCTCTCTCTCTGTCTCCCTTGCTCTCTCTCTTTCTCTCTTTTCTGGCTCTCTCGCGGTTTACTTCCTCTCCCTGTCGCTGTTTATTTTTCTCCCTCTCTCTCGCTCAATCCTCCTCCCTTTTTCTTACTCATTCCGTCTGTCTTTCTCCCTCTCTCTCGGCCAATATTTATCTCTCTTTCTCTCTCCCTTTCTCTCCGTTATTCTTTCTCTCCCTCAGCTTTCTTTCTCGCTCTCCGTCTCTCTTTCTCCCTCTCTCGGTTATTCTTTCTCTTGCTCTCTTGCTCTTTCTCACTCTCGGCATCTCTTTTCCTCTCTCTGGGTCTCGTTTGCTTTCTCTCTTTCTCTCTTTCTCTCTTTTTCTCGTTCTCTCTCGGTTGACTTACTCTCCCGGTCGCGATCTGCTTTTCTAATTCCCTCTCGCTCAATCGTCATCTCTTTTTCTCACGCTCTTGGTCTGTCTTTCTCCCTCCCTGTCGGTCAATATTTTCC